>NC_057805.1:478170409-478184642 GCF_018294505.1 Triticum aestivum
CCGGCAACGCTCACTGTTCAGCCAATCGATCGGCTTCAGTTAGCAGCAGTAGCGAAGGAATCGCTCGATCGGGTTCAGTTAATAGCCATCGATCGATCGCTCGGGTTCATTAACGCGTAGCCTGCAGTGCAATCGCTCGGGTTCAGTTAGAGCCCAACGCCTCGCTCGGGTTCAGTTAGAGCCAACGCCTCGCACACACGCGCGTACGTGTACGAGAGAAACGCGCATCGCTCGGCCCCCGACCTCCCACCGTAACCGGGAACTCCCCGAAATTTTCCTCCCCCTCGCTTCTACCACGGTTTTTTCCGTCATGGACGGCCCAAAGAATGTCATGCAGCTGCGTCTCCGGCCCGCCCAGGACGAAAAGCCCATTTTCTATCATGATTTTTTGTCATAGAAGTAGGAGCCCACCACATCTATGATGATACCGGGTTTTATCACAATTATCGTCATAGAAGTGTCATATGTATGACAGAATTTTTTTTTGTTCGGCCCAAAATGTCACGGATGTGTCTTTTTTTGTAGTGCACGTCTCTTTACTCATTCCATAATACTTCATCCCGCAACTAACTCATTAGCCACATTGCTTGCAAGGCTTATAGTGATGAGCATTACTGAGAGGGCCCAGAGATACCTCTCCGAAACACGGAGTGACAAGTCCTAATCTCGATCTATGCCAAACCAACAAATACCTTCGGAGACACCTGTAGAGCATCTTTATAATCACCCATTTACGTTGTGATGTTTGATAGCACACAAAGTGTTCCTCCGATATTCGGGAGTTGCATAATCTCATAGTCTGAGGAACATGTATAAGTCATGAAGAAAGCAATAGCAATGAAACTGTAACGATCATAATGCTAAGCTAACGAATGGGTCTTGTCCATCACATCATTCTCCTAATGATGTGATCCCGTTCATCAAATGACAACACATGTCTATCGTTAGGAAACATAATCATCTTTGATAAACGAGCTAGTCAAGTAGAGGCATACTAGGGAGATTTATGTTTTGTCTGTGTATTCACACATGTACTAAGTTTCCGGTTAATACAATTCTAGCATGAATAATAAACATTTATCATGAAATAAGGAAATAAATAATAACTTTATTATTGCCTCTAGGGCATATTTCCTTCAGATGAGCCACAGGTCAATGAAGCCTCCTGCGACGGTCACGCAAACGCTCTTCCTAGCCGTCGTCGCTGCCACAGCCGCCTCCATGCTCTTTCTTACTCCTCACTCCTATTAGCACCACCCCCCGCACGAGCCTCCTCTGCCACGCCTCTCCTGCAGCCACCTCCATGCGAGTAAGGGGGGAAGGAATGGGAGGAGGCAACATGCGAGAAGGGGATCAGGGAAATCGAGTGGAGGAAGAGACGTGCCTGCGAAGGGAGATGACGGCGGCGGCGCGTGCGCGTAGGCTCGATTGCAATGAGGCATTTTCTGGGGAGGTTTCTTACCTAAAAAAACAAGTTTTTATATCATACATTAAAATCAAGAATGACGTGGACACGCCCATCGACCGCCCCTTGCGTGATTGTTAATGGGTTTGATAGGCGGGTGGAAGATACTGTATTTAATGGTAATGCATCTTCATCTTACATCTCGGCAAGCTATTGTAAGATTTGAGTTTGAATCTGCTCAACTTAATCTTGTACTCTTTGAATTTAAATAATGTTCGTATCTTACTAAATTTTGTTTTGTATTGGAGGTATTTTTTTTCAAATTCCTTTATGATTCTGAAACATGGTGATATTTTTTGTAGGACTCTTTGGTACAACATCAAGTTATACTGTTACACCTTTAAGAAACTTTTACCTACTAATAACCCCCTATTTAGTCTCAATTGGATCAGCCTATAAATAAGTGAGCAACTGAGCAAGATGTTCATGGTTGTGTGCCCTAACCCAGGCTCAAAATAGGTATGAGTTTTCTTGAAGTTCTTAAATTGGCATTGTGGAAATTGAGTACCTTAATTCTTCTGTATATTTGTGATACACTAAACCTGCATCGTGATGTTCTTGCCGTAGATGCTTTTCCTTGCCATGACACTTGAGAGGGGGAAAGAACGTCACTTTTGCCTTTTAGTTGTATCTAGTGAAATATCTGGGTGGATTATTTTTTGAAGAATTACCTCGAGGTACATCAATATTGCATTGTTCTCATGTACAGGCTCCTTGGATGGACCCGATGTACGCATTAGCATTACGACATAAAATTCGGTTGTTTATAATGCATCTAATGAAAAAAAAAGTGGCACAATTTATTCATCTCAAATAACAGCATTTTGTTGTTCCTGTCCTTGAACCCATTTTTTTTAAGGGAAGACAAAGAAGTATGTTGTTGATGGGATATGGACCGTGGCATGTAGGGATGATCAATCTTGCAAGGCAACAGAGGCCTGGTTATTGAAGAGACGAAGCTATAGCAAAATTTTGTTGGCAAACAACTGAAGCTATTGGATGAAATTAACATGCTAATGGCTTGCATTGTCCTCAGCTTTCCTATGAAACTTTTCTGACGATGGCTCATGGTTCATAAAAGCTTCATCATTTTGGTACCTTTGTATGAACCCTAAAAAAGATACTCCCTCCGATCCATATTACTTGTCGCTCTTCCTTCATCCATTATGCAATAATGCTTTTCTTGGGGAAAACAAGTAAAAAACACAGGTCAAGACCTGTTTGGATTGGAAAGGCGGAGATAATGGATGAAGGAAGGAAAATACGAGGATAATAAAGGTATATGTTATTATACTCCGTTGCAACGCACGGGCATTGTCCTAGTATAGCTAAAATGGATATGTTGCAACTTGTTGTACTGGGCTACTAATAGTTATTTTTGCTTCACAATATTTTTTTTGAAAAGGAGAATATATTAATATCGCAAAGTTGTCAATTGCACCCAGGCTCTGCACCTACAAGATGTCGCAAAGACATCCAGAATGCGCACAACCAAAGGAAAAAAACAAAGGTCCCGCCACAGTCATCGACTACTCTCAGCAGCCGCACACAACCCACCAACAATTACAACACCCGGAAAATACAAAAGGTCTCTAAAAGCAATGCCTCCAAGAAGGAAATAGAGCACAAGCACCGTCATTGCCCGATCCAAGATCTTAGGTTTTGACCCTGGAGAAGAGTGAGCTCTCAAAACATTTCCTTCAGCAAGGCAATTTCTCGGTACAACCAATGAAGGACATACCTTAGGTTTTCATCCTAAAAGTCCCGGCTCGGCACCCGAGGAGCACCACAAAAAATGAATTCCTCCAGTGTTATCGCCCCACTTGACATTGCTGCTCCTAAGAGTTATGAAATACCTAGCCGACTCCATCGCCTCAAAGGCCCCGTCCGTCTAACCGATCTTCCGATCTCAGCCACCATGACCTTCTCCACAGCTATCTACACCATAGAAATCGAGAAGCCGACATGTCACATGGTGTCAACAAACAACAGAGCTTCACTCACGCCCTCATGGAACCTCATATGCTGAAATGGACGTGCATGGACGAATTCTATCTGATCCAGATACCTTGGGCAAGATCTCCGACAGCAGTTCCGGAACACGTCGATGACCAGGTCGAGGAGGATCGATCATGCAGGATGTTGGCGTGATGCGAGAGGAGCACGAGGACTACCACCTTTATTATCACGACAGCAGGCCCCCACGCCGCCCCGATCCAGCCCGCTGCCGCCCGACCGCAGCCGTGGGCTAAGCTCCACCAACCCACCCGGATCCATATCCAGATCGAGGGGATCGGCAGCCCCAGCCATCGCTGCACGCCATGGTGCACCATCGGGCAGAGTTCACCCATCACGCCCGGACAGGAGTACGCCGCTGCCGGATCCTCGCAGCACCATGCCACCAGGAACACCGCCGGACAAGAGCCACGCCACCACCAGAGAGGCAGGGGAGCCGCACCAATGGAAGACCTCACCGCCGCTGGCACTGCCCAGGCTTTGCCCCGTAGAGACCCTCGACGGCGGCGAGGGAGAGGGGGAGGGGAGGGCTGGCGGCCGTCGGGGCAAGGGTTTCCCCGAGCCGCCTCTGCACGGGGCGCGGGGGTCGGGCTCTGCTTCACAATAAATATTTTTGCGGTTTAGCAGATGCATGAAAAAAAATCACTAAACTAAATTTATTACATCAAATTCTACAATATGCGGCGTGTAGAGCCGGGACGTAAGAGCTCTGCCTGACTGACGACGAGGGTAGGTGGCGGAGGGCGTGAGCGAGGGCGGGAGGGAAGAAACGACGGCAGGGAGGAGGGACTGGGCTACGATTGTCGCACGAGTTTGGTTTGGGACGGCCTCATGTCAGCCGTAGGTAGGTATTTTCTTCCCAAATAATTTGGGCCTTTTGCTGGTTGTTCAAGTTCCTGGTGTACTTTAAAAAAAAACTTGGTGTACTAATTCGAACCAATCCCTCAAAGTATACTAATTTGTAACTAAATTTATTGTTATCCATCACTTTTATGCCGCTTATAGTTGTGTAAATCCTACATGGAGGCCCTTCACGCTCGATATTTGTGTTGTGTATACACATACAACTAGGTTGGGCGTTTAGATAGACCGAACCGATCAGTTTTCGTTTTTTTGAAGAAGTTTCGCCTTCCCAAAAAAAAATTGTTGATCAATTGGGTCTTTGACGAATTATAAGAACTAAATTTGGTTTCAACCGAATAGAACCAAAGTACACCAACAAGAAGAAAAGCTAACAGTGTTCAGGGAAAAGGCAAGATTTTTCATTATTTTCTCGTATGCAATATTAAAAAAAAACAAATGATAAGTGCCACACATCAGATGCATGGCACTTCTGCCCTTACGTTTTTCGATGGCAATTATAGTCACGCAAGGATGGCAAATTTCAATGATACATGGCAAGTTTGTGTCAAAAATAAACTGAACCACGGAAGTTGCCATACTTGATAAGTAAAGTTGTCATCCTCGCGTCATTAAACTTGCCATCAAATATGTTCGGAGTTGCCATGTGCTCGCACCTGATGTTGGGCACTTCTCAGGGTCCAAAAAAATAAAATTAGAAGCATCGTCACATCAATGTTACGGAATTTCATCACATTATAAAAGCAGCATCATTGTATCGTCTTATGGATTAGATCGTTTTTTGTTTTTTCGGTTGATTCAGGTACTCAATGGCAGAGAACCGAATTTCCCGACCAAATGAGATTCTCCAGAAATGATTTTACAGCCGGTGCAACTTGGCATTGAACTCCTGCAACTTGCTGTACTTGGATACCGGTTGTTATTTTTGCTTCACAATAAGTATTTTCTGCAATTCAGCAGATGCATGAAAAAAATCAGTAAACTAGATTTATTACTTCAAATTCTGCAATATGCAGCGTGTATGTACAACAACAACCAAAACCAAAAAGACCAATTCAAATCCTAATTTTTATCTCACCTTTTTTGGGTATTTTTTCCTTGCTGTTTTATGAAAAAAAAGAAAGAATGCTATTATGTACAGTTTGTAGTATGCCGTGCTGATCAGTGATCACCGGCTCGCGGCGGTGGCCATGAACTTGATGACCATGCTCCTGGCCTTGTTGATGGTCATGAAGCAGAGGAAGAGGTGCTCCTCCAGCTCGTCCAGCTGCTGCCTGAAGCTCTCCTCGTTCTTGCACAGCTGCCTGAGCACCTCCCGCACCAGCCTCCCCTTCCCGGCGCCGGCGCCGGCGGCGGCCTCCTCCGCCACGCAGAGCTGCAGCAGCGCGAGCATGTACTCCCCCTCGTCGCGCACCCGCTCAACCAGCCTGCTGATGGTGTCCATGTCCCGGTTGAGGATGTACGTGCCCTTGGCCGCGGCCTCCAGCTGCACCAGCGCGCGGCGCGCCCCCCGGCCGCTGAAGAGCCCCAGCCACGCCGGCGACATCATCGGGAACGCCGCGAACGCCGCAAGGACGTGCACGCCGACGCACGCGCCGACGACGGCCACGACGGCGACGACCGTGACGAAGGACACCGAGAGCGCCTGCCTGAGCCGGGCGAGCGTCCTGATCCTGCGGCGCGCGGCCTTCCTGCCGGAGTCGAGGCCCTTGAGGAGGTCCGCGGAGCTGAGCCGCGCGTCCCCGAGCCTGCCCTGCGTGGCCGCCAGGGCGGTGAATGGCTTCCCGAGCGCGGCGGAGACGTCGGCGAGGCTCCCGCCGGGGACGAGCCTGCCGCGGAGCGCGGCCTTGAGCGGGCGGTAGCGCAGGCGGATCTGCTCGATGTCCTTGAGCAGGTGGCTGCAGAGGAAGGAGGCGCCGGCCGTCTCGTCGTAGTAGGCGGAGAGGAGGCCGTGGACGTCTGGGCGGTTGCGCGCGGACGCGAGCGCGGCGGCGGCGGCGGCCTGGTCGGGGTCGAGCAGGTGCTCGGCGAAGACGCGGTAGGAGGAGAGGCGCTTGGACGCGGCGCTGGCGGCGGAGGCGGGCCTGGGCACGAGGGCGGCGCCGTGGGCGAGCGTGATGTCGAGCACCCGCGCCCAGAAGTCGTTGTATGACTCGGTGCGGAACGCGCTGGTGTACTCCTCCCGGAAGTCCAGCCCCGACGACGACGACGCCGACGACGCCGTGCTCTGCAGCTGGCTCGTCGTCTTCTTGGGGTCATGGTGGCGAGCTCCTGCATGCCATCACCAACAAACGAAAGGATTAGTAGACATACGAGAACCGGATGGAAATGAGGACGTGCACGATGGATGCATGCGGCTAGGGCGTGGTGAGCGCGCGAGCTCTGAGGGCGGCCGTCTACCTCGCTGGTGAGGCCGCCGCATGCACGGGCCGAAACACCTGAACATCATGCCACCGACGGCCATCTCTCCGGGTGCCGGCCGGCGAATTAATGAACAAGCAGGTTGAATTCTTCTTTCGTGAATGGAGATATGCGAACGGTCTATATACGTGTGGCTAACCGGCTAGCTGGTTAAGTCGGCGGGCTAATGAACGGGGATAGTGGTGGTAATGATGATTGGGCATCTATGTGTCGAAGCGAGGCGACGCCAAAGACGGTTTGGTTGCTTGGTGGAGATGTCTGCCGTGCTCCGGCACGCATGCATGCACGCGCCGCCGTACGCTACCGCGGCTGGCTTTCGCACCCGGCACATAGTACAACAGGCCGGCTGGCTCCTCCTCCGGCCCGAGTCCGACCGAACGTTTGTGTTCGGTCGCTTGCTAGCTGCTCCCACATATAGGTAGGGTAGCTAGGGCAAGCGGTCCTAGCTAGCTAGCTCTCGCTAGCTAGTAGCCAGTGAGTGTCTTCCCTTGGAGAAAAATGAAGTTACTACTACTAGTGCTTAGTGGCCAACTATACGTAGCAAGTATATATTCTTGTTCTTTCCATATATACTAGTTCAAAGCTCAAATTTGAGTGGTGAAACCATATGCAGAACAGAGAGACAGTACACGTACATATACACTAGCTAACGAGAACAATTAATTAGCACAGGATCGATGCACGTAAGTAGTACAGTGGTACGTATTAGTTGTTGCACAACATGCCTACGTACTTACGTATGCACGTACCTTGGCGGTTTGCCGCCGCGGCAGGGTGAGGGTGCACGCACCCGCCAAATCCAAAGCACCTGAGGTAGTAGGCGGCGCCCATGGATGAAAACCCAATCAGTGCACTGTTTCGCCGATGCTAGCTACTCCAGTACGTGTGTGCGCGTACGTATATACAACGGGCGGAGTTATGTATGTATGCTCCTTTGATCGGGGTAGCTAGCTAGGGCTAGGGTGGAGGGTGTGTAGTGTACCTACGTGTCTCTTCCCGTCCAAGTGAAAGAATGAGGCTGTGATGCGTGATGGATGGATGGATCGGGACAAGCAGAAGCAGAGGCTAGCTTATAAAGCATGTCTCTGTCTGCCTCCGGCCGTTAAGATACCGCCGTGTCTGTGGTGCAGTGGATCGTAGCTTGGGCAGAAAGGCAAGTCACCCGTCTTCCTTGCAAATCCAATCATCGGTTGGAGCTAGTTGGAGGACGACGACGAAGCTTGGAAGCATGCCCAAGACCGGCCGATCGAGGTTGGCAACCACTCAAAGGCAAAACGAATCGAGAAGCCATCGTTATCGTTGCTTTGGTTTTCCAGGGGCTGCCGAGGCCCTTCGGATGCGGCCTGGACGCACCGCAGCGCGGCGCCCCCGGCGGGGCCAGCATCTATCCATCTCCGTTGCTTTCGCGCATGGTCGGACGTGGCGAGCCAGGAACGCGACGTGGGGCCCGCCGGTTCCATGATGGGATCCAGCGTGGGTGGCGGCGCGGAACCTGGGGGTGGATGGGATTGGAATTGGATTGCGTCTGTCCTCGTGAGTTCGGGAAAGGTGGCGCGGGCCTAGCTTGGAACGACCGACCTCCTTTCCCTCCGGCCGCCGACGCTACGTGTGTGTGGAGTACCTGCGTACCGGCGACCACCTCGTCGATCGGCAGCGGATATGGCTGCGCCTGCACGAGCAATTCCAACGCGACGATCCAAATTATCCGCGTGTGTCTGTTTAAGTCCAAATGTACGAGAACACATCACAAACCCAAAAGCCGTCCACGCGCACCCCACCCCTCACTCTAAGATAGATGGTGGGGTAGCCTGCCAACGAGCTCCTTCCTTCTCATTTCGGCTTTCCTCTGGCAAACTTCTTCGGCCATCTTAAAACGACAGATCCAAAAGCTAAAGTCAGTCGACAGTCGACCGACGTTTAGCTAATGTGAAAAAAAAAATCCGGCCGGCGCATGTTACAGCATACGCGAGCATGTCGTTGTTCATGAAACGGAAGGATCCGTGCGTGTCATGATCCAGTCCTGGGATTATATACGATGGTGCAAAATCAAGGATGATGGATTACATCTAGAACCACCCGCGTACGTACGTGTTCTTCCAGTAAATGTATCACTTCAAGGGACGACGTGCTGGTTTACGTTTTTTATTATTTCCCCCGGGACAAACAATTGTCGCTGTTTTAGGAAATCCCGAACCAGCAGGTGAGTGAAGAAATGGCATGCTCAGAGCACCACGCAACACCAATGGAGACGGCTTTTGATAGAGGAACATATATGCTGACACGCTACCGTAGCCAGGAAAACAACGTTGGAGGAGCTCGAATTAAGTTTCCCTCGTCCCCCTGGCCCCTGCTGCCGCTGCTCCAGAACGGTGGCACTAGTAATCAGCCAGGGCCAGCTTGCGTCGCATGCGGCGGCTTGTCGATGACAGAACCGCGTTGGACGCGGACAGAGACAGCATACACACACCATCATCCGCAGCCCGCAGCGCGTGTGACCGTTGCTCTCCCGAAAATGACGTCCTCACCTGCTGCCCGCTTCTTCGTTTAGAAGGTGGCAGTTCTTTTTAACACGGTAAAAACACATACGCTCGTACATACGCACACACATTCGTCCCTATAAACACATGCACACACACCCTACCTTCATGAATATCTCTGAGAGACTGAGCCGGCGTATCATTTTGAGATTAATGAAGTCGTAACAGACGTCTTTGTAGTCGACCAGAACGTCTCTCCCACTTAACGCACATCGGCGAAAAAACTAAAATAAATTTAGAAAAATACGAGCACCAGTGTCAAGTCTAGGACTGAAACATCGTTAGGTGAAGATACCACTGCCCTCGTAACCATCCAACCACAAGTTGATTCGCTGAAAGGTGGCAGTTGCTAGTCAATACCGAGACATGTCATTTATTAGGGTATATCATGATGGGCTTCTTTGTTATATGTTCAACCCTGGAGACAAACAAATGCTTATTTGTGGGAATGATTTGGAGCAGTCCAAAATGTCCGTCTCGTCAACTAGGCAAGAGCCCCTCAACAGTGAACCCTACTTTACCCTTCGCAGCCCCCTCCCCTCTCTCTCTCACCTCTATTCATTTTTCCCGACCGGTCCGCTAGCCGCTACCACCTCCCACTAAACCCTTCGCCGTTGTTGCCTATCAGTCATAGATGTTAGATGGGATGCGGCGAGGGAGGAGAGGTAGGTCTCGATCTGTCGCTCGTTGACTTTGTACTAGTCTAATGCCTGCCGCATCAACAGGTGACTGTTGCGGCAGGGCTTCGAGGCTTGCGCTCGCGACATCATCGCAGCACAAGCTGGCGCGACATCCTCTGACGACAACAGCGCCCACCCAAGCGGCTTCGCCAATCGCCATCCACCTTAACTTTAGTGTTCCGGCCAACACCCGCTATTGGAAGAAGGTGGCAGACAAACGGGGTATCTCATTGGGTACGGCCATATTAGCAGACAAATGAGAATGTCCGTGGACACATCTAGACATCTCCGCAAACATATAGGGGACGTGATTTGATGAATGCCATTGAAGATGCCCCTCACATTCTAGCAGCACAAATATCCCTTCTCCCTTGTTTTTTTTTTTAATGTTGGTAGTTGGTCTACCAAATTCATTGATCAGAAGAAAGAAGGTTGGTCCAGTTTATAAGGGAAACCGGATTCAAAAACCATACAAACAGCCTTTCGGCCAATAACACACATATCGTCACGAGCAACGGGTCCCTCCGACCGGATCCATCTCCAAGACGATGCCCCCAAGAGAGAACGTGACGCCGAATGGCGCCGCAATCGTCCGATCTAAACTAGATCAAGGGTTTCCCCCGGAGCACGTCGGGAAAGGCAAGGTGAGAGCAGCTACATCGATGCCTCCAACGAGGGAGCGACGCCCGCAAGCGCCGCCATCGACGACTCCGGCCGCAACCGGAGTACGACTTTCGCCGGTAGTCTCACCTGCATATCCCTTCTCCCTTGTTTGGTTCAAGGACTGATGAATGATGAACTGATTCTCGATTTGCAGAAATAACACATGTAGAAACAAACAACCATGCTTCCAAAAGAGCCATAGACCGGCCGAACGAAGCACACCAACGCTTTGCCGTGCCGTGCCTAACGAAGACGACGAGGCTGATGACTCGACACTTGAACAGATACAGCAAAATTACTCTACGCCGTTCCACAGACAACAAAGTGATTGAGACGCTTACGATCTTGCAGTTGCAGGGAGTTTGACCTGTATCTTCCCGGCAACACGGCCACGTCCTTGTGATGATCGTGATAACAACTTTTGAAAAAGAAATAGCAGGCATCCGGCACTTACTTATTGACCGCTAGCTAGCTAGCTAGCTGCTGCTAGTCACTCAATTTACAACTGCAAAAGGGCGCGGGAGAAATAAATCTAATCTACGAAAGCCAAACTGAAGCAAAATGCCGTCACTATGGGAGCAGCAGAATTCCATGGATATATGGACAACATACTGTAGCTAAGCTAGAGTTCATCTTCAGACTTATCCTTGTGTTTTCGTAGCATCTGGATAACCTGGTCCAGGGGTGGGTCTCCGGGCCTCCGGAAAAACTGGTCCCCGACCTTGAACTCGTATGCCTCCGGCTGCCCTAGAATGAACTCCTTCAACTACAAAAGCACACACAAAATTAAAAGGACGCCGGTAAGAGCAGGAGGAGAAAACATCGATAATGTTTCACGGTAATTAATTTAGCTGGACTTTGTACTGTACTCTGGTTTCATTCTTTCTTTTTCCTAAATACGCACGAGCGTGCATACATGAACCCCATACATTTCTTATGCAGACGCTTATAAACGATGTAACGATATTTGATAAGGAATAAAAAGCCCTTAGGCTTGCTGGTAAAAAAAAGAGAGAGAGAAGAGGATGGGGAAAAGAGCCCCTCCACATTGGCAAGTAAGTACATGTTAAATATATTATATGGAACCCAACTCCACCGACTCTGGTTTCATTCTGATACTGGAAGCGGGGATGATCTAGAAAAGAAAAGCATCGATTGATGACAATGTTTCACAGTAATTAATTTAAGGTCTGAACATCAGATGCCGTGCGTGCTCTGCTCTGAACCAAAATGTAAGGAGCCTTAAGAGATGATTCTAGTGATATATTAGAAGGGTGTGTCTAGATCTCGGTCGACTGAGATTCAACGAGAAGAGAAGTCTAAAAGAAAATTTTGCTCGGAAATCCACGTAGGATCCTACGAATATAGCATCGAATCAGAGCCTGAGACTTGGTTAAGTCTTAATCGACTGAGATTTAGCAATCCCGATATTAGAATTGTAGCTTTTTGGTGGTATGGAGACTGATTTTTGTTTCATGCCTAATGCCACTACGAATTGGCAGACAAAATGTTACAGCGTCTGATGGATTAATCTACACATGATGATCTTTAACTCTGCAGTGTCAGGGCAGAAGGAAATTAAGCCTGACTGCCCGAGAGCACCTAACAGGAAATGCAGAGCAAAAATGGGTGATCGAGGGGTGGATCCTCCTACCTCGCGCATGTCTCGCCCTCTCTCCATGGTGAACATGAGCGTGCCGAAGTCCACGGCCACGAATTTCGCCGCTACCGAGCCGGTCCGCAGCACGTTGCTCCACCGCGTCGCGATCCCCGCCACCTCCTCCCGGGACCGCCGGACGCCGGGCCGGAGCTTCACGA
Organism: Triticum aestivum; assembly: GCF_018294505.1. Taxonomy (NCBI): domain Eukaryota; kingdom Viridiplantae; phylum Streptophyta; class Magnoliopsida; order Poales; family Poaceae; genus Triticum; species Triticum aestivum. Next base: position 478,182,871 of record NC_057805.1, read on the forward strand.
AGCCGAGCGAGGGCCCGCCGTGGCCGCGGAGGATCTCCGCCCGGAGCGCGGCGGGGTCCATCCGCGACAGGTCCGGCGGCGGCCGATTGGGGACGTCCCGCGTCCCGGAGCCGGCGCCCCAGTGCCGCCAGTCGTCGTCCTCCTCGTCGTCCACCACGTCGCGGAGGTCGTCCGGGATCGCCGCCCGCTTCGCCCCCATCGCCGCGCCGCACAGGAGGAGGAGCAGGGCGGCGCCGGCGACGAGGACGAGTGTGCCCTGCCGCGCCATTCTCGCCGGCGCGCGCGTGGAAGACGCCCGTGATGAGACGGTTTCGGTCAGTCTCCAAACGACTGGCGTGTGGCTAACCAACTAGCCAACCGCCACACGAATGACTTTTTCCTACTGAAACCACCCCCAAATACAGCATTCTCTCTTTGGAGGCGTACAAATTCAACATTTACATACATGTACTCCATCCGCTTCAAAATACTTATTTGAATTTCTACATTTGTTCTAAGTCAAACATTTTAAGTTAACAGAGTTTATAGAAAATTATACCAACATCAATCAACCATATATAGTATGAACATATATTTTATGGTAAATCTAAGAAGACTTATTTGATGTTGTACATGTTGGTGCATTTTTCAATAGAATTAGGACAAATCTAGAACTTCAAATGTTTTGAGACGGATGGAGTACAAACTAACTACTGAACCCCCAAACTGAAGAGAGAACCACATATTTATTTGCACCAACTTATAGTGTTCATCCAGCTAGGCACAGTTTGGAGCGCAGGAATTTCACCCGAAAACAGGTCAATCCCGTAGGAAATCGACGAGAATTCTCGCTTTTCAACTGTGACCTTTAAGAAACAATTTGTTTTTGATCGACGCATATCCACTCAGAAGGTAAATTTAAGTGCTGCTGCATATTAAACTGAGGCTGGAGGTAACATTAGAAAACACTGACAGTGCACTTATTTACATGGCATTCAGACTTGGGTGTGGACGAACTACAGGCTGTTTAATTGCAGTTGCTGCAACAAAACAAGGTGTGCGAATTGAGCCGGAGAAATAGGTCCTGCATCGACTAGGGGTCTGCATGGCCCAGTATGGGCTCATCGTCACCGGAGTCGTCGTCATCTTCTTCGCTCAGCTCTTCGTCGCTCGAATTATCTTCTGGGGTTATACCCGCATCCTCTGGCTTGGCATATTTCTCGCAGAATTCTGCAGAACCAGTAGAAATAGAAGTCAGCTTTCAAGTACCACGGAAGAGAGCACGATCCAACAAACATGCATATGGTTACAGAAATAGTATCTCCTGAGGAGTTCTGCGCTCAGTATATCAGACATAGTCTTCTTAAGTTTGATTTAGCTACATGACTAAGAAGAACCCTATATTCGAATAAAGCAAAGCGTCTCCAGCTCACCCTAGAAGCACAAGCTGCATCAGAAGGTTTGGACACACTGCCAGGTCTCTAGCACGATACAACTACAACATGTTTCTCACTTCCTCTGGAGGCCTTCCATGATTACAAGTACTTATCGCATTACCTCATGATCCCACATCCAGGATAAAACCAGTATTGTTTCTTGTTTAACCGAGTTTCGGCATGTTTGCTAGAAAACATGCCACAAGCAGTGTCGGAGCTTGAAAGAAAAAGCTGGGCGGGCCAGACTATGGAAGAGCACATTTTTATTAAAATCTCAATCATAATCATTAGTATATACTCCCTCCGTCCCAAAATAAGTGTCTCAACGTTAGTAAACCTTTGTACTAAGGTTAGTAC
>NC_057805.1:478185012-478187069 GCF_018294505.1 Triticum aestivum
CCTAGTCGCGCCCCCAGAAGCCCAATTTTCGACAGTTAGGACCGAAATTGGCGCCGGCAGACCCAGGCTGAACCCCGCGCGCTGGGGGGCACCGGGGGAAACGTTTTTGGCGCGAAAGCCTGGTGGACCCGCCGAGTCAGCGACTGGGCGACGCCGAGAATCTTCGTCGTCCTCATCGCCTCGGTTTCCCGCGGGAATCAATGCGAAGGCTGCCACCAGTCAGCCTTCCATTGATTCACGGGCGACGCAGTGAAGGCGCGCCACCGCCGCACGTCCCCCCCCTCCCGCCACGCGTCCGCACTGCTGCCGCGCACTCGCCGCTATAAAAGCACCCTCCCTCGCCGCTGGTCGCACACTTGCTCGCCGCCGACGCCCTCTCTCCCCGTCTCAAGCCGCGAGCATGGCCGAGCGCTTCCCCGGCGACGGAGCGGCGGCCAACGGCTTCGGCCACCACCACATGCACGAGGCGGAGGCTCGCCTCCTCTTCGAGGCGGACTACCCGACGCCGCCCGACATGCGGGTGCTGGGTTCGTGGAGGCTCAGCGCCGGCGGAGTCCCGGTGCCACCGCCGCCGTCTGGTGTTGAACGGCGCGCCGAGATCGCGCGGATCCGGGCGTCGATGCCGGAGAACGCGTGGATCCGGGCATCGATGCCGGAGAACGCGCGGCAGCAGCCGAGGTACGCCCCCGACAGCCACAATTTGTGGACGGCGTACTCCGAGCGCCGCCACGAAGAACTCCGCTCCCCGAACGGCGCCCCGACATCCCGCGGGCGCCACAACTCCGAGGGTCGGCGGCAATGGTGGGGCGTCCCCGGGCGCACTCTCAAGGCCATGCTCGAGCACATCGAGGACGGCAACTCGCCGCGGATGGAGTATCCGCGCCGTCCTTCTCGCGCCGGAGCGGCGCCTCGTGGCAGCCGAGGCGCATGGCGGGCACGTCGTCTTCGTCCTCCGACTCCCACTCCTCCGGCGACGGACGCCGTGAAGGCCGAGCCCCAAGATACGCCAAAGCGCTGGCATAGCGGCACCCTCGTCATAAACGAGGGCCGCCGCCAACCTCCCCCCTCCCCCCTTCCCGTGGCCATCTTCGCCTGGTCAGGCCTAAGGAGCTGGCGACGCCACCAGCCGTCGTCAAGTAGGAGCACCTCGACATGGCCGCCGACGAGGAGACCGGCCTCAAATAGGCGCGGGACGCCTACGTCCGGGAGGAGATGGAGCGCCAGCACCGCGCCCTCGAGGAGATCGCCGCTCGGTGCCGCGGCCGCGACGAGGGCGGCGTCATCATCCTCGACGACAGCGACGAGGAGGTGCCCGAGCTGTCCAACCCCGTCCGCCGCGACCCAGGGCAGGGCTGCAGCAAGGACGGCGGCGGTGTGCAAGACGACGGCGGCGACTACACCAACTTCTACAGGCTCCTCGGCATGTAGAAGGCTCAAGGCAGCGGCGTAGTAGTAGTTGTTTTTAGTTTAGTTTTTAAATTATGTTCTGAGTTTGTACATATATCAATGAAACGCCTGAATTTCCTCCAAATTTGTGCCGTTCTCTACTAAGTTTGGCTGAATTTGGTTTTCAAAAAGCGGCGTCTGGGGCTAGCTTGGGGCGGCGGTTGGGAACCCGACCGCCCCCACGCCGATTTTTCGCCGGTTGGCCCCCAGGCGGCGCTATTTCAAGCCCCTGGGGGCGCCGAACGGCTGGAGATGCTCTTATTTTGGGACAGAGCGAGTATGATACAAGGTTACAAGATGGAGCTAACAGATATGTGTATATACCAGAATACGGTTCAACCATGAACCACTATTAAGTTGGCTAAAAGAAAAGTGTTGAGCTATTAGACATCAATACATTGGAATGTACTTTAACAGCTTTATTTGTTCGTAGTCCTTCATTCCTCGCAGTGGAAATTAGATGTGCAGTCAATTGAGTGGAAAAATCATTACAGAATGTTTTCTTCCAAACCACAACACATGGGTCACGACGTTCTTTACTTGTGTGTTCCTATTTCCCAGTCTGATGTCTTCCACAGGGGCACAACAGGGAACCGCAGGGGGGCGGCATA
>NC_057805.1:478187653-478349523 GCF_018294505.1 Triticum aestivum
GGGGGGGGTGTGCGACGCGAGAGATGCTGGCGTGTGGCTGCTGCTCCCTGATCTGCGAGAGAAGAGATGCCGGCGGGCAGTGTCTGCTCCGTGCTCCAAGGCGCTGCTACATGGTCGTGCAGGTGGGTGGGCTCGAAAGCTACGTAGGTAAAAAAAACTGCGAAAATCCTGGGCGGGCCATGGCTCAGTTTGGCCCCAACAAAGCTCCGCCCCTGGCCGCAAGTGGTTGTACAGACCACCTCTTTTTCAACTTAACTAATAGGCAGAGCTCCTGTCAGTTGCTCGAAAAAATTGTACCTACCCATCCCATGCTGACCAAACACCCCCCATGAATAATAGTCTAATTACTTGATGTTGTGCAAATTTTATGCTGATATGCATCACCTTACATGCACAAACAATATGCTGATATGCATACAAGTTAGGAAATTAGATTTGGGTGCAGGTAAATGAGCAGCCAGGTCCAATTTTATGTAGCAACTTCCCATAAACGAACTTATATTTTGATTTCTAGATGAGATAAAATCATAAACAAGTTATAACTACGCAAACATCTCCTTGTACCACATAAATTTAACCTACTGGCTAATGCAGCCAATCTATGGTAACCAGGCAGCAAGCAACAGGTTAAAACTTACGCTATGCGCTTATGGGTCTGAAGCCTACTCAGACTACATACAAAACTATGTAACCTATCAGGTAAATTTAGATTGCTATATAGAACATATAACTGAACGCCCAAAAGAACACCTGCAACAAACCAACATTCTTTGGAGGCTTCTTAGCTAAAACCTATCGTCTCTAACATGCATTTATTAGTTACTAAATACAGGCTTTCACGCCGCTTTATGTATAAAGCAAGCCGCCACGTCCATACAACAAGTCCGAGTGCAACACACACATTTATTAGTTACTACATACAGGCTTTCACGCCGCTTTATGTATACAGCAAGCCGCCACGTCCATACAACAAGTCCGAGCGCAACACATGCATTTATTAGTTATGGATTACGATCGGTAATTGCCTAGATGAACTCGGCATTGTAAGTTAAAAAGACAAGTCAGGGTGCAAGGCCACCATGTCTATGAAAGAGATGAATTCCCTCTTTATACTAGTTTGGAAGGAGCGTAAAGATAATCCAACGGATAAAAAAATGACTATAGATGTGCGTTAAATAAATATAATCACCTTTCACTTTTTGCTCATAAGCAGGGCGATCACGCATCAAGAGTGCAGCAGCTTCTCCGTTCAATGGATCAGAAGGATTTGGATATAATAGAAGTTGTGGAAGGAAGACTTCAAACACATTGACAAGATCTGCAAATATATATTATGGTTGCAAGGTTAGAAGATTGTCGTAACAACAACCGTAGAGCTCTCTGTTTATACAGAGGATGTAAGGAAGGTAATTAGCACGACCGTCTAAAAAACAATGAAATAGAGAGATTAAAGTTTACCAAACATTGGGCTCCATGTCTGGTTAATGACATCCAAACAGACGGAGCCAGACCTACAATTTGCATTCATCCACAAGTGGTCAGGAAATAGAAAGTTACTCTACATCATAGTTTTGGATCGACTGAGCACAAAAACTGAATACCAGAGAATACTCACAGTTCATCGACATTCGGGTGATATATCTTATTAACGAAACCAATCGAGGGGGACCTGTAAGGATACGCATCGGGCAGTTCTACCCGAACCTTCCATACACCTCCCTGGTAGAGACCTGTTAAAATTCATCAATGAGAGCACCAATCAGCCGGTGCAGCAACTCATCTTATATTGGTGGTACGAAAGCATAACTGAAGCTTAACAGCAACTAAAGGCATCATCCATCCGCAAACAAAACGTAGCAGTGACATCAAACTTTGAGATCTGAACGCCGCTGTTCTCAAGCTAAATCGGCAGAGGCAGCGGGCGGGCAATGGCATAATAAACAGAAAGAAAGGAAATCTCGAAACTTGTGCTGGCATATCTATATCTAGATTCGGAAACCAGAAGCTGCTGAACGACGGGCGAGAAGAAGCGAATCAAATCGGGTCTGTGCGTGTGCTTGCGTTGAAGAAGAACAAGCGCAGGTACGTACTTTCTTGGGGCCCGCGGAATTCGACGAGGAACTCCTGCATCCCGTCGTTCACCGTCTCGACCTTGTAGTCGCTCATCATCCTGCGAGCACAAGAAAATCCAGATCAGGAAATCCGCCGTGAAAATCCCCCCTGCCCCCCGAAAGAAATCTATCCATGTGCGGGGCTCCATTGCGCGTGCTCACAGCTTCATGAGGTCCATCTCCCGGCGCTTGCTCGGAGACGACATCCCTGCCCGGCCCGACAATCAAGAACGTGGCGTGCCCTATTGGGGATAAGACGAGGTAGGGGAGAGAGAGGGGGGATCGGGTCGCCTGCGTCTGCGATGGGAAAGGAGATGAGGAAAGCAGAGGGGAAAGGGACACGGCCGCCGAGCGGAGAGGGGATGGGATTGGAGGGGGGAGGAAGACGACGGACGATGATGGATGGATGGATGCAGAGGGAAGGGAACCAACTGGTCTGGTGGTAATGGTAATGGGGAAGTTACGCTATTTACAAATAAAAAACAATTTGAGGAAACATTTACAAAGTTCATTCACGTGTCTGTTTTCGCGATTTTGTTGTGGCAAATTGGTTGGAAATCCTGATCTGGAAAAGGAGAAAACGTCTGAGTGGAGTACGGCCTACGTTTATAAAAGCAAAACTAACGGCCGACGATGGGGAGTTTTCTGTGGATCCGTCCGATTTTCCCGTGTTCCCACAAAGTTGCAGTATCATACTACTATTTGGCACATTTTTTAATAGGAAAAATAAATCTGTCGGCAAGGTCCCGTGGGCTTGGCCCCACCAAACAAACAACGCCTCCCGAGAAGTGTCACGTCCTGGTTGCCGTCATTGATCTGCGCCGCCCTCTCTCTCGGCTCCTCCGCCCATCCAGGCCCAAGCCTAGCCTTCATGCATCAAATTTTTTTCACTTTGCATGTTTTTATTTTGCAAGATAACTTCTGATCTATTCAACTTCAATCATGACAATACAACAGACACCAAAAATAATGAAAACCACATCCACATTCGTAGACCATCTAACGACGACTATAAGCACGGAAGCGAGCCGAAGACGCGTCACCGTCATCGCCCCTCCCTCGCCGGGGACGGGCAAAAGTTGTTGCAGTAAACAATCGAGAAGTTGTTGTGGTAAGGCATCATAGGACCAGCGCACCAGAACAGCAACCGTCATCGTTGAAGAGTAGCGTAGACCGGAAGATCCAACCTGAAGACACACAAACGCGGACGTACTGCGACCAGATCCGAGCAAATCTACCAAGGACAGATTCGCCGGAGACACACCCCCACGCGCCCACCGACGATGCTAGACGCACAACCGGAACGGGGCTTGGCGGGGAGAACCTGTTGGAAATGTGCCCTAGAGGCAATAATAAAATGGTTATTATTGTATTTCCTTGTTCATGATAACTGTCTATTGTTCATGCAATAATTGTATTAACTGGAAACCGTAATACATGTGTGAAAACATAGACCACAACATGTCCCTAGTAAGCCTCTAGTTGACTAGCTCGTTGATCAATAGATGGTTATGGTTTCCTGACCATGGACATTGGATGTCATTGATAACGGGATCACATCATTAGGAGAATGATGTGATGGACAAGACCCAATCCTAAGCATAGCACAAGATCGTGTAGTTCGTTTGCTAAGAGCTTTTCTAATGTCAAGTATCATTTCCTTAGACCATGAGATTGTGCAACTCCCGGATACCGTAGGAATGCTTTGGGTGTATCAAACGTCACAACGTAACTGGGTGGCTATAAAGGTGCATTACAGGTATCTCCGAAAGTGTCTGTTGGGTTGGCACGAATCGAGACTGGGATTTGTCACTCCGTATGACGGAGAGGTATCTCTGGGCCCACTCGGTAATGCATCATCATAATGAGCTTAATGTGACTAAGGAGTTAGCCACGGGATCATGCGTTACGGAACGAGTAAAGAGACTTGACGGTAACGAGATTGAACGAGGTATTGGGATACCGACGATCGAATCTCGGGCAAGTAACATACCGATGGACAAAGGGAATTGTATACGGGATTGATTGAATCCCCGACATCGTGGTTCATCCGATGAGATCATCGTGGAACATGTGGGAGCCAATATGGGTATCCAGATCCCGCTATTGGTTACTGGCCGGAGAGGTGTCTCGGTCATGTCTGCATGGTTCCCGAACCCGTAGGGTCTACATACTTAAGGTTCGGTGACGCTAGAGTTGTTATGGGAAATAGTATGTGGTTACCGAAGGTTGTTCGGAGTCCCGGATGAGATCCCGGACATGACGAGGAGCTCCGGAATGGTCCGGAGGTGAAGATCGGTATATTGGACGAAGGGTATTGGAGTCCGGAATTGTTCCGGGGGTACCAGGCTATGGCCAGCATGTCCGAAAGTGGTTTCGGAGGCCCCGACAAGCGTTGGGGGCCTTATGGGCCAAGGAGAAGGGGCAAACCAGCCCACTAAGGGGCTGTGCGCCCCTCCCAACCCCTCTCACGTAACCAGGAGAGGTGGGGGCGCCACCCCTAGGGTAGCCGCCCCTCCCGGCTTGGGGGGCAAGTTTCCTAGGGGGTGGGGGCGCCCAAACCCATCTAGGGTTTCCCATGTGGCCGCCGCCCCTCCCCTAGGGAACCCTAGGGCGCCTCCTCCACACCCCTTCCCCCTATATATAGTGAGGGAGAGAGAGGGCAGCCGCACCCCTTGCCTGGCGCAGCCCTCTCCTCTTCCAACTCCTCCTCCTCCTCCGTAGTGCTTAGCGAAGCTCTGCCGGAGAACCACGAGCTCCATTGCCACCACGCCGTCCTGCTGCTGGAGTTCTCCCTCAACTTCTCCTCTCCCCTTGCTGGATCAAGAAGGAGGAGACGCCCCGGGCTGTACGTGTGTTGAACGCGGAGGCGCCGTCCGTTCGGCGCTTGATCAGATCTTCCGCGATTTGAATCACCGTGAGTACGACTCCATCAACCGCGTTCTTGTAACGCTTCCGCTTAGCGATCTTCAAGGGTATGAAGATGCACTCCCTCTCTCTCGTTGCTAGCATCTCCTAGATTGATCTTGGTGACACGTAGGAAAATTTTGAATTATTGCTACGTTCCCCAACAGTGGTATCAGAGCGAGGTCTATGCGTAGATTCTGTGCACGAGTAGAACACAAAGTAGTTGTGGGCGATGATTTGTTCAATTTGCTTGCCGTTACTAGTCTTATCTTGATTCGGCGGCATTGTGGGATGAAGCGGCCCGGACCGACCTTACACGTACTCTTACGTGAGACAGGTTCCACCGACTGACATGCACTTGATGCATAAGGTGGCTAGCGGGTGTCTGTCTCTCCCACTGTAGTCGGATCGGATTCGATGAAGAGGGTCCTTATGAAGGGTAAATAGCAATTGGCATATCACCGTTGTGGCTTTTGCGTAGGTAAGAAACGTTCTTGCTAGAAACCCATAGCAGCCACGTAAAACATGCAACAACAATTAGAGGACGTCTAACTTATTTTTGCAGGGTATGCTATGTGATGTGATATGGCCAAAAGGATGTGATAAATTATATATATGTGATGTATGAGATTGATCATGTTCTTGTAATAGGAATCACGACTTGCATGTCGATGAGTATGACAACCGGCAGGAGCCATAGGAGTTGTCTTAATTTATTGTATGACCTGCGTGTCAATGAAAAACGCCATGTAATTACATTACTTTATTGCTAACCGTTAGCCATAGTAGTAGAAGTAATAGTTGGCGAGACAACTTCATGAAGACACGATGATGGACATCATGATGATGGAGATCATGGTGTCATGCCGGTGACGAAGGTGATCATGCCGCGCCTCGAAGATGGAGATCAAAGGCGCAAGATGATATTGGCCATATCATGTCACTTTATGATTTGCATGTGATGTTTGTCATGTTTACATCTTATTTGCTTAGAACGACGGTAGCATAAATAAGATGATCCCTCACTAAAATTTCAAGAGATGTGTTCCCCCTAACTGTGCACCGTTGCGAAGGTTCGTTGTTTCGAAGCACCACGTGATGATCGGGTGTGATAGATTCTAACGTTCGCATACAACGGGTGTAAGCCATATTTACACATGCGAAACACTTAGGTTGACTTGACGAGCCTAGCATGTACAGACATGGCCTCGGAACACAAGAGACCGAAAGGTCAAACATGAGTCATATAGTAGATACGATCAACATGGAGATGTTCACCGTTGATGACTAGTCCGTCTCACGTGATGATCGGACACGGTCTAGTCGATTCGGATCATGTATCACTTAGATGACTAGAGGGATGTATATCTAAGTGGGAGTTCATTAAATAATCATATGAACTTAATTTTCATGAACATAGTCAAAAGGTCTTTGCAAATTATGTCATAGCTTACGCTTTAGTTCTACTGTTTAAGATATGTTCCTAGAGAAAATTTAGTTGAAAGTTGACAGTAGCAGTTATGCGGACTGGGTCCGTATACCGAGGATTGTCCTCATTGCTGCACAGAAGGCTTATGTCCTTAATGCACCGCTCGGTGTGCTGAACCTCGAGCGTCGTCTGTAGATGTTGCGAAACATCTGACATACACGTTTTGATGACTACGTGATAGTTCAGTGCGTAATGCTAACGGTTTAAAATTGTGGCACCAAAGACGTTTTGAAACGTCGCAGAACATATGAGATGTTCCAAAGACTGAAATTGGGATTTCAGACTAGTGCCCACGTCAAGAGGTATGAGACCTCTGACAAGTTTCTTAAGCTTGCAAACTAAGGGAGAAAAGCTCAATCGTTGAGCATGTGCTCAGATTGTCTGAGTACTACAATCACTTGAATCGAGTGGGAGTTAATCTTCCAGACGAGATAGTGATGGTTCTCCATAGTCACTGCCACCAAGCTATTAGAGCTTCGTGATGAACTATAACATATCAGGGATAGACATGATGATCCTTGAGCAACTCGCGATGTTTGACACCGCGAAAGTAGAAATCAAGTAGGAGCATCAATTGTTGATGGTTAGTAAAACCACTAGTTTCAAGAAGGGCAAGGGAAAGAAGGGATACTTCATGAAACGACAAATCAGTTGTTGCTCTAGTGAAGAAACCCAAGGTTGAACCCAAACCCGAGACTAAGTGCTTCTGTAATGAGGGAAACGGTCACTGAAGCAGAACTACCCTAGATACTTGGTAGATGAGAAGGCAGGCAAGGTCGACAGAAGTATATTGGATATACATTATATTAATGTGTACTTTACTAGTACTCCTAGTAGCACCAGGGTATTAGATACCGGTTCGGTTGCTAACTGTTGGTAACTCGAAATAAAAGGCTACGGAATAAACGGAGACTAGCTAAAGGTGAGATGACGATATGTGTTGGAAGTGTTTCCAAGGTTGATGTGATCAAGCATCGCATGCTCCCTCTACCATCGAGATTGGTGTTAAACCTAAATAATTGTTATTTGGTGTTTGCGTTGAGCATAGACATGATTGGATTATGTTTATCGCAATACGGTTATTCATTTAAGGAGAATAATGGTTACTCTGTCTATTTGAATAATACCTTCAATGGTCTTGCACCTAAAATGAATGGTTTATTGAATCTCGATCGTAGTGATACACATGTTCATGCCAAAAGATATAAGATAGTAATGATAGTAGCACATGCTTGTGGCACTGCCACTTGAGTCATATTGGTATAAAACGCATGAAGAAGCTCCATGTTGATGGATCTTTGGACTCACTCGTTTTTGAAAAGATTGAGACATGCGAACCATGTCTATTAGTATATATGCATGAACAAAGTCCATATAGATGGATCGTTTGGACTCACTTGATTTTGAATCACTTGAGACATGCAAATCATACCACATGGGCAAGATGACTGAAAGGCCTCGTTTTCAGTAAGATGGAACAAGAGAGCAACTTGTTGGAAGTAATACATTTGATGTGTGCAGTCCAATGAGTGCTGAGGCACGCAGTGGATATCGTTATGTTCTTACTTCACAGATGATTTGAGTAGATGCTAAGAATATTTACTTGATGAAACACAAGTCTAAATTATTGAAAGGTTCAAGTAATTTCAGAGTGAAGTTGAAGATCGTCGTGACAAGAGGATAAAATGTCTATGATATGATCATAGAGATATCTGAGTTACGAGTTTGGCACACAATTAAGACATTGTGGAAATTGTTTCACAACTAATACCGCCTGGAACACCATAGTGTGATGGTGTGTCCGAACATCATAACTGCACCCTATTGGATATGGTGCATACCATGATGTCTCTTATCGAATTACCACTATCATTTATGGGTTAGGCATTAGAGACAACCGCATTCACTTTAAATAGGGCACCACGCAATTCCATTGAGACGACACCGTATGAACTATGGTTTAGAGAAACCTAAGCTGTCGTTTCTTAAAAGTTTGGGGCTGCGACGCTTATGTGAAAAAGTTTCAGGCTGATAAGCTCAAACCCAAAGCGGATAAATGCATCTTCATAGAATACCCAAAACAGTTGGGTATACCTCCTATTTCAGATCCGGAAGCAAAAGTGATTGTTTCTAGAAACGGGTCCTTTCTCGAGGAAAAGTTTCTCTCGAAAGAATTGAGTGGGAGGATGGTGGAGACTTGATGAGGTTATTGAACCGTCACTTCAACTAGTGTGTAGCAGGGCACAAGAAGTTGTTCCTGTGGCACCTACATCAATTGAAGTGGAAGCTTATGATAGTGATCATGAAACTTCGGATCAAGTCACTACCAAACCTCGTAGGACGACAAGGATGCGTACTACTTCAGAGTGGTACGTAATCCTGTCTTGGAAGTCATGTTGCTAGACAACAATGAACCTACGAGCTATGGAGAAACGATGGTGGGCCCAGATTCCGACGAATGGCTCGAGGCCATAAAATCCGAGAGAGGATCCATGTATAAAAACAAAGTATAGACTTTGGAAGAACTACTTGATGGCCGTAAGGCTATTGGGTGCAGATGGATTTTAAAAGGAAGACATACAATGATGGTAAGTGTCACCGTTAAGAAAGCTCGACTTGTCGTTAAGATGTTTTCCGACAAGTTCAAGGAGTTGACTGCGATGAGACTTTCTCACTCGTAGCGATGCTAAGAGTCTGTTGGAATTATATTAGCAGTTACTGCATTATTTATGAAATCTTGCAGATAGGATGTCAAAACATTGTTTCCTCGACGATTTTCCTGAGGAAAGGTTGTATGTGATACAACCAGAAGGTTTTGTCAATCCTGAAAGATGCTAACAAGTATGCAAAGCTCCAGCAATCCTTCTAAGGACTGGGGTAAGCATCTCGGAGTTGGAATGTACGCTTTGATGAGATGATCAAAGATTTTTGGTTTTTACAAAGTTTATGAGAAACTTGTATTTCCAAAGAAGTGAGTGGGAGCACTATAGAATTTTTGATGAGTATATGTTGTTAACATATTGTTGATCAGAAATGATGTAGAATTTCTGGAAAGCATACAGGGTTATTTGAAAAGTGTTTTTCAATGGAAAACCTGGATTAAGCTACTTGAACATTGAGCATCAAGATCTATAAGGATAGATCAAAAACGCTTAATAGTACTTTCAAATGAATACATACCGTGACAAGATTTTGAAGGAGTTCAAAATGGATTAGCAAAGAAGGAGTTCTTGGCTGTGTTACAAGGTGTGAGTATTGAGTAAGACTCAAGACCTGACCACGGCAGAAGAGAGAGAAAGGACGAAGGTCGTCCCCTATGCTTTAGACGTAGGCTCTACAGTATGCTATGCTGTGTACCGCACCTGAAGTGTGCCTTGCCATGAGTTAGTCAAGGGGTACAATAGTGATCCAGGAATGGATCACATGACAGCGGTCGAACTTATCCTTAGTAACTAGTGGACTAAGGAATTTTCTCGATTATGGAGGTGGTAAAAGAGTTCGTCGTAAAGGGTTACGTCGATGCAAACTTTGACACTAATCCGGATGACTCTGAGTAGTAAACCGGATTTGTATAGTAGAGCAGTTATTTGGAATAGCTCCAAGTAGCGCGTGGTAGCTGCATCTACAAGATGACATAGAGATTTGTAAAGCACACACGGATCTGAATGTTGCAGACCCGTTGACTAAAACCTCTCTCGTAAGCATAACATGATCAAACCCTAGAACTCATTGAGTGTTAATCACATGGTGATGTGAACTAGATTATTGACTCTAGTAAACTTTTGGGTATTAGTCACATGGCGATGCGAACTTTGAGTGTTAATCACATGGTGATGTGAACTAGATTATTGACTCTAGTGCAAGTGGGAGACTGTTGGAAATATGCCCTAGAGGCAATAATAAAATGGTTATTATTGTATTTCCTTGTCCATGATAATTGTCTATTGTTCATGCTATAATTGTATTAACTGGAAACTGTAATACATGTGTGAATACATAGACCACAACATGTCCCTAGTAAGCCTCTAGTTGACTAGCTCGTTGATCAATAGATGGTTATGGTTTCCTGACCATGGACATTGGATGTCATTGATAACGGGATCACATCATTAGGAGAATGATGTGATGGACAAGACCCAATCCTAAGCATAGCACAAGATCGTGTAGTTCGTTTGCTAAGAGCTTTTCTAATGTCAAGTATCATTTCCTTAGACCATGAGATTGTGCAACTCCCGGATACCGTAGGAATGCTGTGGGTGTACCAAACGTCACAACATAACTGGGTGGCTATAAAGGTGCATTACAGGTATCTCCGAAAGTGTCTGTTGGGTTGGCACGAGTCGAGACTGGGATTTGTCACTCCGTATGACGGAGAGGTATCTCTGGGCCCACTCAATAATGCATCATCATAATGAGCTCAATGTGACTAAGGAGTTAGCCACGGGATCATGCGTTACGGAACGAGTAAAGAGACTTGCCGGTAACGAGATTGAACGAGGTATTGGGATACCGACGATCGTATCTCGGGCAAGTAACATACCGATGGACAAAGGGAATTGTATACGGGATTGATTGAATCCCCGACATCGTGATTCATCCGATGAGATCATCATGGAACATGTGGGAGCCAATATGGGTATCCAGATCCCGCTATTGGTTATTGGCCAGAGAGGTGTCTCGGTCATGTTTGCATGGTTCCCGAACCCGTAGGGTCTACACACTTAAGGTTCGGTGAGGCTAGAGTTGTTATGGGAAATAGTATGTGCTTACCGAAGGTTGTTCGCAGTCCCGGATGAGATCTCGGACATGACGAGGAGCTCCGGAATGGTCCGGAGGTGAAGATCGGTATATTGGACGAAGGGTATTGGAGTCCGGAATTGTTCCGGGGGTACCAGGCTATGGCCAGCATGTCCGAAAGTGGTTTCGGAGGCCCCGACAAGCGTTGGGGGCCTTATGGGCCAAGGGGAAGGGGCAAACCAGCCCACTAAGGGGCTGTGCGCCCCTCCCAACCCCTCTCACGTAACCAGGAGAGGTGGGGGCGCCACCCCTAGGGCAGCCGCCCCTCCCGGCTTGGGGGGCAAGTTTCCTAGGGGGTGGGGGCGCCCAAACCCATCTAGGGTTTCCCCTATGGCCGCCGCCCCTCCCCTAGGGAACCCTAGGGCGCCTCCTCCACACCCCTTCCCCCTATATATAGTGAGGGAGAGAGAGGGCAGCCGCACCCCTTGCCTTGCGCAGCCCTCTCCTCCTCCTCCGTAGTGCTTAGCGAAGCTCTGCCGGAGAACCACGAGCTCCATTGCCACCATGCCGTCGTGCTGCTGGAGTTCTCCCTCAACTTCTCCTCTCCCCTTGCTGGATCAAGAAGGAGGAGACGTCCCCGGGCTGTACGTGTGTTGAACTCGGAGGCGTCGTCCGTTCGGCGCTTGATCGGATCTTCCGCGATTTGAATCGCCGCGAGTGCGACTCCATCAACCTCGTTCTTGTAACGCTTCCGCTTAGCGATCTTCAAGGGTATGAAGATGCACTCCCTCTCTCTCGTTGCTAGCATCTCCTAGATTGATCTTGGTGACACGTAGGAAAATTTTGAATTATTTCTACGTTCCCCAACAGAACCTTATTACATCTTCAGGGAGTCGCCGTCGTCTTGTCTTCCTGACCACGACACAAACCATAAAAAAAACTCGAAGGGCCAACTAAAAATGGAGCCCTCACACCAGCAAGGGCCAGGATCCACCGCGCCGCCATGGCCCTAAGGCCACCGGAGACAAGGCGGACTAACGGTGACGCCGGCGGGAGGCAGAGGAACCCTAAGCTTTTTTGGGAGTAGGCGGACTTTCCCACTTTGCATACGTGTCTTAATTGGATCTGGTTGAACAAATGCATGTAAAAAAGAATAACATATGCATGTTGTTGTATGCATTGCATCATTGGCGAGCCAAGGGTCTGTTGTTTGGTTGCGTGTATTTGTGCCTCAGAAGTGAGCAGATGTAAAGTAGAGACTGTTTGACTGCATGTAAGTAGTTGTTATGCTCACCCCTTTCAAATATGATGGCCTAAACACCCAAATGCAGCACTTCACAACAGACATATAGAAACAACACAACCCAAATAACACATCACACAAGAACAATAGTCATACACAACTAGTCCCTCCGTTAGTGCTAGATATATCCATTTGAGCGACAAGCTTTTTGGGACGAAGTGCTAGATACATCCATTTGAGCGACAAGTTTTTTGGGATGGAGCAATGCATAAATAATAACCACCACACTAGTTTCACGCTCCTTCATCTGCCTAGCAGTGCACGAATCATGAATGTAATAGAACCCTTGCCCTTTAGCAGAGAACGCTGATGTCGCTTGAACTACGTCGGTATTTCCCCAAAAAGGAAGGGATGATGCAGCACAGCTACGATAGGTATTTCCCTCAGTGATGAGACCAACGTTATCGAACCAATAGGAGAACCATGCAACACCACGTAAACAACTCTGATGTCTACTACACAACCTTCTTCTTGTAGACGTTGTTGGGCCTCCAAGTGCAGAGGTTTGTAGGACAGTAGCAAATTTCCCTCAAGTGGATGACCTAAGGTTTATCAATCCGTGGGAGGCGTAGGATGAAGATGGTCTCTCTCAAGCAACCCTGCAACCAAATAACAAAGAGTATCTTGTGTCCCCAACACACCCAATACAATGGTAAATTGTATAGGTGCACTAGCTCGGCGAAGAGATGGTGATACAAGTGCAATATGGATGGTAGATATAGGTTTTTGTAATCTGAAAATATAAAAACAGCAAGGTAGCAAGTGATAAAAGTTAGCACAAACGGTATTGCAATGCTTCGAAACAAGGCCTAGGGTTCATACTTTCACTAGTGCAAGTTCTCTCAACAATAATAACATAATTGGATCATATAACAATCCCTCAACATGTAACAAAGAGTCACTCCAAAGTCACTAATAGCGGATAACAAACGAAGAGATTATTGTAGGATACGAAACCAGCTCAAAGTTATCCTTTCTGATCGATCTATTCAAGAGTCTGTAGTAAAATAACACGAAGCTATTCTTTCCGTTCGATCTATCCTAGAGTTCGTACTAGAATAACACCTTAAGACACAAATCAACCAAAACCCTAATGTCACCTAGATACTCCAATGTCACCTCAAGTATCCATGGGTATGATTATACGATGTGCATCAAACAATCTCAGATTCATCTATTCAACCAACACAAAGAACTTCAAAGAGTGCCCCAAAATTTCTACCGGAGAGTCAAGACAAAAAACGTGTGCCAACCCCTATGCAAGTTGATCACAAGGTCACCGAACCCGCAAGTTGATCACCAAAACATACATCAAGTAGATCATGTGAATATCCCATTCTCACCACAGATAAGCACATGCAAGACATACATCAAGTGTTCTCAAATCCTTAAAGACTCAATTCGATAAGATAACTTCAAAGGGAAAACTCAATCTATTACAAGAGAGTAGAGGGGGAGAAACATCATTAGATCCAACTATAATAGCAAAGCTCGCGATACATCAATATCGTGCCGAATCAAGAACACGAGAGAGAGAGATCAAACACATAGCTACTGGTACATACCCTCAGCCCCGAGGGTGAACTACTCCCTCCTCGTCATGGAGAGCGCCGGGATGATGAAGATGGCCACCGGTGATGGATCCCCCCTCCGGCAGGGTGCCGGAACAGGATCCCGATTGGTTTTTGGTGGCTACAGAGGCTTGCGGCGGCGGAACTCCCGATCTAGGTTATGTTCTGGGGTTTTCTGTATTTATAGGAATTTTTGGTGCCGGTCTCACGTCAGGGGGGTCTCCGAGTCGTCCACGAGGTAGGGGGTGCGCCCAGGGGGGTAGGGCGCGCCCTCCACCCTCGTGGACGGCCCAGGGCTCTTCTGGCCCAACTATTTTACTCCGGGGGCTTCTTTTGGTCCATAAAAAATCATCAAAAATTGGCACGTCAATTGGACTCCGTTTGGTATTCCTTTTTTGTAGAACTCAAAAACAAGGAAAAAACAGAAACTGGCACTGGGCTCTAGGTTAATAGGTTAGTCCCAAAAATCATATAAAATAGCATATAAAACATCCTAGATGGATAATGTAATAGCATGGAACAATCAAAAATTATAGATACGTTGGAGACGTATCAAGCTCCTGCACACAAAGAACAAATACTTGCAACCCGACGTAAGAGAGGGGTTGTAAATCCCTCACGGGTAAAAGGATAGGTAAAATTGTAGTAGATTGGAGTAAAACATCTCGCGGGAACGCGAGATAAAATAAATAAATAAAAATTGCAGCAAGGTATTTTTGTGTTTTTGGATTAATAGATATGAAAATAAAAGCAAATAAAAATAGATCTCAAAGGCAAATATGATAAAGACGAGACCCGGGGGCTATAGATTTCACTAGTGTCTTCTCTCAAGAAAAATAGCATACGATAGGTAAACAAATTACTGTTGGGCAATTCATAGAACTTCAAATAATCATGAAGATATCCAGGCAATGATCATTATATAGGCATCACGTCCAAGATTAGTAGACCGACTCCTGCCTGCATCTACTACTATTAATCCACACATCGATCGCTATCCAACATGCATCTAGTGTATTAAGTTCATGGAGAAACAGAGTAATGCAATAAGAACGATGTCATGATGTAGACAAGATCTATTTATGTAGAAATAGACCCCATCTTGTTATCCTTAATGGCAACGATACATACGTGTCGGTTCCCCTTCTGTCACTGGGATCAAGCACCGTAAGATCGAACCCATCACAAAGCACCTTGTAACGTTGTCGGGTGGTAGGTGCGACATATGCCAACAGATGGCTTATCATAGTGGGAGCCAGTAAAACATCGCCGGTGCCTGGAAACGGGATGAGGCGAAGACAAGCACGCCGGCGAATCTTACCCAGGTTCGGGGCTCTCCATGGAGATAACACCCCTAGTCCTGCTCTGCGGGGCCTCCGCATGATCACTAGATCAATACAAGTAGCTACAAGCGCTCCTTGAGCTGTTTGGCTAGAGGAAGAAGAAGGGCAAGGCTAGCTCTCCTTTTCTCTCTATGTGGTGTGTGGAATTCTATGAGATCAACCCTTTGCATGGGTGTCCCGGGGGGTTTATATAGGCCTACCCCCCAGGGGTACAATGGTAATCCGGCTGGGCGCGGGTCCCAGCCGTCAGCGTCTATGCACGCCGGCTTCTCCGCCGGTCATTGGGGCCCGCCGACTGGTGGGTCCCGCCGGCTGCCGGCCTCTTGGCCGACAGGCCGGCCCCACCGCTTGGGGGCTTTGTCGGCGGCTGGTTACTGTTGCCTCGCCTCTGATGACGAGAGCTTTGTTTGAGGTAAGCGTGGCTACAGTGTCGCCGCCTTGCGGACTCTCACTGTAGCCTTACCTCGTCTTGTCTCCTTAATGAGGCACATGTTTCGAGGGAGGGAGGTAGCCAGCTATTGGGAGCCGGCCACACCCTGGCCGACTAGAGGAGGCCAGGCCGCCTTCGAGTGTCTCTCTGGCAAAAGGGGCCCGCCGCCTACGGGCCATACTGGCGCCTGTCGTGGGTGACATCGAGGCCAACACGGCTACAGTGACGCGCCGGACGGGGGATGGCTGGCCCGTACGGCGCTCTGTGGCCATGCCTGTTCCGGGATTTGGGGGTAGTGGGCTGTACCGCGGCCACGCCCCATCCTATCGCCGTTATGTGGGTACAGTCTTAGCGGGTGCAGTCTTGGCCGGCTTCTGGGAGCCGGCTTTCTTCATGGCCGGCTTATGGGAGTCGGCTTTCTTCATGGCCGGCTTCTGGGAGTCGGCTTTCTTCATGGCCGGCTTCTGGGAGTCGGCCCTGGGGATAGCCGGCCGGGGGAAGGCGTCCCTATGCTTTGTATGCTTGAAGGCTTGAATGGCCTGATAATTTTTCGAAGAGCCAGGGGGAGTCGGTTAGGCTACCCGTGGCCATTATCTCCGACAGTAGTCCCCGAAGCTGGTTGGGCTTCGAGGCTGAGAGGGGGTCGAGAAGCTCGGTCAGCTTCTTATCTTGATGAGCCAGTAGCTGGGAGCCGGCTTCGGTTGGGCGCGCCGTCTTGGCAAAAATTTTAAAGTCGGAAGGCGGGAGTCTGTTGGCGCGTGCACCGGGCCGCGGGCCGGTCGCTCGCCGCCTGCGAACCACGTGGCGTCCCTTGGCTGAAAAGAGCCTGCCAACCCATGCGCGCAACAAGACGTCGCCGCAGGCCGAGGGCCCACCACTCCAACGCTTGGGCCCAGGCGCGGATTCTTTGTGGCCCAAAGCTGTCCGCACGTCTTTCGGCGGCGGTTTTCGCACGCCGTTAGGGCGCAGTAATCGCGGGGCGTGGGGGAGTGGGCGCAGTTAATCCCACGTTCCTCCCCACGCCTCGCCTCCTCGGCTTCGCTGCACGAGGCTATAAGTAGGGGGAGGAGGGGAAGCGGCAGACGCTCGCACGCTCCTCTCCTCGCTGCCATCTTCTTCCTCTTGCTTTCTCTCGCAGCAGCGCCTCGCCGCCGCGCCGTCCCATCAATCTTCACTCCGCCCTGCAGCTTTGCCGCCACAGGGACATGCTTTCTCCGCCGCCGCACTCTTCCTTGTTAGCTTCTCGCCACCATGCAGTACGGCAGGGACTGGGACGGCTCCAACGTCCATATGGACCACATCGAGTTCCTCCGCAAGACGCGGCGGTTGCCCGGCGCAGACCAGGTGCGGGTCCGTCTCGCACCTGCGAAGGTGATCACCCCGGCGCCGGAGGAAGGCGAGCGGGTAGTCTTCCGCTCGCATTTCCTGCGCGGCATCGGCTTGCCGGCGAGCGCTTTCTTCTGCTCCTTCCTCGAATTCTATCAACTCCAGCCGCACCACCTCACTCCGAACACGGTGGTGCTGCTGTCCGCCTTCGTCACCTTGTGCGAAGGCTTTCTTGGCGTTCTCCCCACCCTCGAGCTCTGGGGGGAATTCTTCCAATCGAAGCTGGGCACCCGCATGCTGGGCGTGCCGGCCCAGAGCGGCGCCTTCATCGCGATGCGGAGGCCGGCGGCCGACAACCCCTTCCTCGTCATCATGTTAATCCAGTCGGTGAAGCTCTGGCAGAAGTCATATTTCTACGTGAAGAACGTCGCCCCACAAGGTGACTACGTCAACTTGCCGGCTTACGTAGCCGGCCCGCCGGCTGGGAGGCGGCTCGAGTGGTCCTATCGGGCCGTGACGCTGTCGCAGGCTGGAACCGCGGCCGTCGCCTGACTGCGGGTGATGATCCAGTCGGAGGGCCTGGCTGGATCCGACTTGCTGGCCGCCTTCGTCGTGCGCTGGGTGCTTCCGCTTCAGAGCCGCCCTCACCTGATCTGCCAGATGAGCGGCCAACTCGATTCGAGTCGGATGTGCACCAAGGACATGCCGCACGACGAGGTGGCCCATATGGTGAATTATCTTGCGAACTGCAAGCTCTCCGCAGAGTGGCGGTTTGGCAAGGAGCCATATTCCCGTGCACATCCGCCACCCACGGTATGTTCTCTTTTTCCCTTTCTTCTCTTAGTTTTGTCGCCGAGTTCCTCTTCGCCGACTCTGACCAGTCGGCACGTCTTGGCAGAGCCCTCTCCTTCGACCGGCAGCCGGGTCGGAGGCAGAGCGCCGATTCCTCCCCGACCGGACGGAGCATGACCTGGAGGACCACGACTTGGGGGCGGCCGCCATGGATGAAAACACCGAGGCGGGTGGCGGCGAAGCCGGCGGCGAAGCAGGTGGCTCCGGGCTCGGAGCCAGCTTCGACGACTGGCCGGATGATGACGAGGCGGAAATCGTCCCACGCCGCCAGCCGGCGCCCGGCCACGGCGCGGGTTCCTCCGCCGCGCCGCCTGCTCGGGGCGGCGGGCAAAAGCGTCGGGCCGCGTCGGGCTTGTTCGGCAGTCGGCCGAAGAAGCCCAAGGGCGGGGCGGCGGCGACCAGGCAGGATGAGGCGGCCCGCTTCCGCAAGGTGGTGAAGCAGCCGCAGACGGTGTCGGCGTAAGTGTATATTCCTTTGTACATTCTTTCTTTTTTTCTGGGTGATTTCTGAATCCTTGTCCTTTCTCAAAAATCAGGGCTCCGCTTTCGCTCGAGCGGGTTGCTGCCGCCTCCGTCGTTGGATCGCCGGGAGGATCCGGGAGCACCCGCTGCGTGGACCCCCACGCCGAGCTTCAGGCGGCGACGGAGCGAAACGCGCGGGAGGCGCGGGAGGCGGAGGAGTTGAGGGCGGCTGCCGCCAAGGCGGCACAGGAGGAGGAGGAGGCGGCGAAGGCACGCGCCGACGCAGCGGCCAAGGCCCAAGCGGAGGCTGCGGCCGCGGCAACAGCGGAGGGGGCCTTGCTCGTCACCCCTCTGCGTGTCGCGGCGCCCGAGGCCCCGGAGCCCCCACCGGAGGAAGCCGGCGGCGACCAGCCGAGGATTGAGAGGGAGGACGACGTCGTCATCCCGGAGAGGGAGGCGGCACTGGCCCCGCCGACTGGGGCGACTCAAGGCAGCCGGCCTAACGTGCCGCCTGCACAATCGGCCGGGGGCGAGCCGGCCGCGAGGACGGACCTGGTGGTCTAGTCGCCATCGCGCCAGCGCGCGGGGAAGGCCGCATCGGACCCGCAGAAAGCCGCGGGCTCCGGCTCGTTGGCCCGGGATGTGGAGGCGGCCAGCGCCAGCTCGGGGTGGACGCAGGGTGGAGGGACGGCCGTGGTGAACGTGGCGGCGCAGGACGTCCGGAACCGGCTTCAGTCCCAGGCTTCGGCGCTGAGGAAATACAACGACGAGTTCCTTGCGACGCGAGCGTCCATTCGGGTTAGTCTTCCTATTTTTGCTTTTTTGATCTTGGTTTCTTCCGTGGGGGCGCGTCAGCGCACCCACTGGGTGTAGTCCCCGAGTTCCGAGTCGGCTGCTGAGCAGGCGGCCTGGAACTTCTTAGCGGGCTTTGTTTTGCTATCTTGTTCTCATTTGCTCCTCTGCCTGACTTGCAGGACTACCACAACCTCCGCGCGGCTGCCTTCAACTCCCAGGCTCGGGAGCTGACCCAGAAGAATGCTGACCTATCTGAGAGCCGGGGTAAGTGCTTCATCCTTTATCTCACGTGGGGGCGCGTCAGCGCACCCACTAGGTGTAGTCCCCGAGATTCGGGCCGACTGCTGAGCAGTCGGGTCGGATCTACCTTGACGACTTCTTCCTTACTATTTCTTTCTTTTCTGCCATGCCTGCAGCGGCCAACGCCAGACTGAGGGAGCAGCTGGGTGGGACTCAGGCCGCCCTCCGCGCTAAGGAGGCCGAATTTGACGCCTTGGCCCAGGAGCGTGACCGCCTGGCCAAGAGGCTGGCCGACCAGGAGAAGAGCCACAAGGCGGCCCTGAAGACGGTGCATGACAGCGAGGCCGCCCTCCAAGCCGAATATGAGACAGAGGCGGCAAGCTGGGCCGAAGCGAGGCAATCGCTGATCAACGGCTACGGCCAGATCGAAGACTTGGTTGACGGTGGGCCGCCCTCTTCTTCGTCCTTGCTTGCCGCTTGCCGTTTGGCTCATTTTCTGACTTGGTGTTTTTCTTTTCTTTCTCTTTCTTTCTTGCACAGAGTACTTCCCTGGCTACTCTACTGCCGCCAACCAGGTCGTCGAGGCCCACCGCAAGGCACAAAGGCAGGCTGGCGCCGAGATCGCGCCGGATGCTCGTCGGTCACTAGAGGAGCAGCTCTTGGCGATTCAAGCCCGCCTCCAGCCGGCTCACCGCATGCTCCGCCGGCTTCAGCGTGTTGGGGCGCAGGTGTTGACCACTCTCTAGCCTGGTGAGGTGATTCCCCGCACCCCCAGTCGGACTGCCGACTGGCTGGAGGTGGCGGTCGACCGCTTCAAGGCCTGGAAGGCTTCTGCGGCTCGGTCCGGCGCCAGGCGGGCGCTGGAGTTCGTCAAGGCCTGGTATCCCGAGCTGAGTCTGGACCAGCTGGCCACCTGGCGGCAGGAGGCCGACACGGAGCTGGAGC
This sequence comes from Triticum aestivum, assembly GCF_018294505.1. Lineage (NCBI taxonomy): Eukaryota > Viridiplantae > Streptophyta > Magnoliopsida > Poales > Poaceae > Triticum > Triticum aestivum. Next base: position 478,208,165 of record NC_057805.1, read on the forward strand.
CGGCGCGGCCGGCTATCATCCAGCGGGCTTCGGCGATTGCCGACTACACTGACACCAGCGCCTTCGCCCCTGAGGTGGACGACAACGGCGTTGCCCAGACGGAAGAGTGGTTCGGGCTGAACCCGGCAGACGGCAAGGACTCGGTGGAGGAGATCGACTCCAGCGATGAGGGCGAGGAGGAGGAGGAGGAGGGTGAAGACGCCGCGCCAGATGGTGGAGCGGCCGGTCAGCCTCAGCTTGACCGTGCCTCCAGCAACAAGGCAGGCGCGGGTGCACCGCCTGCAGCCGGCGATGATCAAGCCGAGACCGCCAGTCGGCCACTCCTCCAGCCGGCGGCGCCGTCTCCACCGACCAGCCCGGCTCCCCTGCTGCGCCCTTAGTCTAGTCTGCTGCCTCTACTTTCCTGTTTTACCTCTTGGAACAATATTTTGTTAAGTTTGCACAATTCCACCCACTAGGGTGTATTCGAACTATATTGACTGCCGGCCTGTTGGGGGCCTTATGTGTAAATATAATTATGCATGCGTTTGGCTTTCCCTTGTTCTTTGCTTTTTATCCTTCGGCTGTTTCCTTTGCCGCCCTCCCTTGGTTGCCGCCTTCCCAGCCGGACAGCTGCTCTGCAATCTGTGGCTGGAGAAGTGCTTGGCCGGTTGGGAGGGCAAGTACTCTAGCTTTGTTGGATTATAGCGAAGTGACTGGGAGGCCGGCCAGCCGGCTGTTTTGACAGCCGGTAGGTGTGGTTGGAGGCCGTCTTTGCGTTATATAAGTTCGTTAGTCCTTAGCCGTTTTTCGTGTGGGCATCCTTTCTGCCTTTGGCTCTTGCCAGTCGGACAGTCGGTTCTTCGAGCTGCGACTTTCAACAAGAGAGGGCTCGGGTGCCGGCACACTACTTGTCTGACTTCAGGTAGAACTTCTAATATAACTTAAGGCGGCCAGTCCCCGGGCCGACTAGTCGAAGCCGGTGTCAGATAGAAAATCAAATGTAATAATACATTCATGAGTATGACACTCGTCATTCATAGATAAAGGAGGGCAGTCCCCGAGTGCGCCTCGGGGTGCCCGTTTGTCTCATATTTAATAAAAAACGGTAGCATGATACATACTGCTTTCAACTATAAAATCTTCTCAGGAGGTTTGCGTTCCATGGTCGTTTCGACTCCTTGCCGGAATCATCCCTCTTGTGTGCTCTTGGCTTCTGTGCGTCGATCAGGTAGTAGGAGTCGTTGCCTAGTGCCTTGTTGATGACGAAAGGGCCTTCCCAAGGGGCCGAGAGCTTGTGCTGGCCGGCTGTTCGCTGGATCAGCCGGAGCACAAGGTCGCCCTCTTGGAAGGATCTTGGCTTGACCTTCCGGTTATGGTAACGGCGCAAACCCTGCTGGTAGATGGCAGACCGGCTGAGTGCTAACAGCCGGCCTTCTTCCAGCAGGTCGACACCGTCTTCTCGCGCTTCCTTGGCCTCCGCCTCCGTGTACATGGTGACCCGAGGCGAGTCAAACTCGATGTCAGTTGGGATGACAGCCTCGACACCATACACAAGGAAGAACGGAGTGAAGCCGGTTGACTTGTTTGGGGTAGTACGCAGACTCCAGAGGACAGCCGGCAGCTCGTCGAGCCAGCAGTCGGCCGAGCGCTCCAGTGGTACGACCAGTCGGGGCTTGATGCCGGAGAGGATGAGGCCGTTTGCTCGCTCGACCTGGCCGTTTGACTGTGGGTGGGCAACGGACGCTAAGTCCAGTCGGATGCCCTGTGTCGCGCAGAAACGTGCCAGTGCTCCCTTGGCAAAGTTTGTGCCGTTGTCGGTGATGATGCTGTGCGGCATGCCATACCGAGTAGTGATGTCGGCAATGAATGTCACGGCAGTCGGCCCGTTCAGCTTCTTGATCGGCTTCGTTTTGATCCACTTGGTAAATTTTTCCACGACGACAAGCAGATGTGTCAAGCCGCCGCGGGCTGTCTTGAATGGGCCCACCATGTCCAGCCCCCAGACGGCAAAGGGCCAGGTGAGGGGGACGGTCTTGAGTGCAGAAGCCGGCAGGTGTTGCTTGGAACTGAAGACTTGGCATCCTTTGCAGCATTTGACTATCTCTTTGGCATCTTCCAAAGCAGTCGGCCAGAAGAAACCATGGCGGAAAGCTTTGGCCACAAGTGATCTTGAGGCTGCGTGGTGGCCGCATTCACCTTGGTGGATATCCTTGAGGATTGCTACACCCTTCTCTGGCTCGACGCAGCGCTGGAAGACTCCAGTGACACTGCGCTTGACAAGTTCTCTGTTTATTATTGCATATGCTCCGGCTCGGCGTTGCACTAGTCTTGCCGAGATCTCATCAGTCGGCAACTCTCTGTTGACTAGGAAGTTGAGGATGGGCTGGGCCCATGATGGAGCTGTGATTTCTTCTACTGTTAGTACGGCCACTGTGACTCGGGTGGGTGGGTTGGGTGGTGAAGAGTTGGAGTCGGCCACCGCTTCTTGTGTCGCTGCAGCCCCCGGGCCGACTGCTGCAGTCCCTGGGCCGGGTTCTGAAGTCCCCAAGCCGGGTGTGACTACGGCAGTCCCCGGGCCGCTTGTCGAAGTCCCCGAGCCGCCTGCTGGGTTCCTCCAGTCGGGTCCGGCTGCATCGGGGGCAGGCGGTACGAAGATAGAGTCCGACTCTGGAGACGGCTTGATAGACGGTTTGAGGAGGCGCTGGAGAGAGACACCGGTTGGTATAGCCTGTCGGGTGGAGCCGATTCGTGCCAGGGCATCTGCTTGGTCGTTGTCGGCCCGTGGTACATGAAGGAACTCGCACCCTTCGAAGTACCCACTGGTCTACTGGACAAGGAATCAATAGCTCGCCATGTTTGCATCCTTGGCGTCCCAGTCGCCAGATGACTGCAGGACCACCAAGTCGGAGTCGCCATAACACAGGATCCGGCGTATGCCGAGCTCGCCGGAGCCCGTGTATGAGCGCCTCGTATTCAGCCACGTTGTTGGAGGCGGCAAAGTGGATTTGTAGCATGTATCTGAGCTTGTCGCCTTTGGGAGAGGTGAGGACGATGCCAGCTCCCAAGCCGGTGCGTATCTTGGACCCGTCGAAGTGCATCCGCCAATGAGTAGAGTCGGGAGCTGGCGGTAGGTACTGGGTCTCGGCCCAGTCGACGAGGAAGTCGGCCAATGCTTGGGACTTGATGGCGGTGCGGGGCTGGTAGAAGATTGTGTAAGGCGCCAGCGCAATGGCCCATTTAGCCACCCGGCCGGATGCATCCCGGCTGCCTATGATCTCGGCAAGCGGGGCGGTGCATACGACCGTGATGGGATGCTCTTGAAAGTAGGGCTTCAGCTTCTTGGCGGCGAAGCACACTCCATAGCACATCTTCTGGTAGTGTGGGTAGTTTTGCTTTGAGCTGGACAGTACTTCGCTTAGATAATACATCGGCCTCTGGACTAGCTGGGCTCGGCCTTCTTCTGGGCGCTGAACCACGATAACTGTACTGACCACTCGGCTAGTTGCGGCAATGTAGAGGAGCATGGGCTCCTTCTCAGTCGGCGCCACTAGGACAGGTGGGGTGGTCAGCATCTTCTTCAACTTATGGAAGGCTTGGTCTGCTTGGTCATTCCACTCGAAATGAGTGGATTTCTTCATGAGTCGGTACAGGGAGAGAGCCTTCTCTCCTAGCCGGCTGATAAAGCGGTTTAGGGAGGCCAGACACCCAGTGAACTTCTGCACGTCTCGCAACTTGGTGGGAATCTCCATTCTTTCAATGGCTTTGATCTTCACAGGGTTGCACTCAATGCCGCGTTCGGAGACCAGAAAGCCTAGAAGCTGGCCGGCTGGTACTCCGAACACGCATTTCTCGGGGTTGAGCTTGATCTGGAATCGGCGCAAGTTGGCAAATGTTTCCTTGAGGTCTTCCAGCAGGGTGCCGCGCTTCTCTGTCTTCACCACAATATCGTCTACGTAGACGTGGGCATTTCTGCCGAGTTGCTTGAGGAGGCATTTCTGCATGCAACGCTGAAAAGTGGCACCGGCATTCCTCAAGCCGAATGTCATAGTCAGGTAACAGAAAGCTCCGAATGGTGTGATGAAGGCGGTCTTCAGGCGGTCTGCTGGGTCTAACTTAATCTGGTGGTATCCTGAGTAGGCATCCAAGAAACTCAACAGCTTGCATCCGGCTGTGGAGTCTATCACTTGATCAATCCGTGGCAGAGCAAACGGATCTTTTGGGCAGGCCTTGTTGAGACTAGTGTAGTCTATACACATACGCCATCTATTGTTCTTCTTCAACACCAAGACTGGGTTGGCAAGCCACTCTGGGAAAAACACTTCCATAATAAAGCCGGCGGCAAGGAGCCGGGCTATCTCTTCTCCTACAATTCTTCTTTTCTCTTCTGAAAGTCGGCGGAGAGGCTGCTTGACCGGCTTCGCGTCCGCCCGGACGTGTAACTTGTGCTCGGCGAAATCCTTCGGAACACCCGGCATGTCCTTTGGGGACCATGCAAAGATGCCTCGATTCTCACGGAGGAAGTCGACGAGCTCGCCTTCCTATTTACTGTCCAGGTTTGCACCAATGACTGCAAACCTCTCCGGGTTCTCCGGGTCCAGAGGTATCTTCTTCGTCTCCTTGGCCGGCTTGAAGGAGCCCTGCGCATCATATTACTTGGGGTTGGGGGACATGGCCGGCTGCTTGCCGGCCATGGCCACAACTCGCTCCAGCATCTTCTTCTCTTCTGCCACTACGAGGGACTCGGTCAGCCGGCTGCTGGCTGCGGCGCACTCGATGGACTTCTTGTAGTCGCCGGCTACCGTGATGATCCCCTTCGAGCTCGGCATCTTCATCTTTAGGTAGGCGTAGTGGGGCACGACAATGAACTTGGCCAGAGCAGGTCGGCCAAGCAAGGCGTGGTAAGGGCTTTCCAGATCCACTACCTCGAACCAGATTGCTTCTCGGCGAAAGTGATCCTTGTCTCCGAAGAGAACATCCATCTTGATCTTGCCGATCGGGGAACAAGACAGGCCGGGTACGATGCCATGGAACACGGTCCGGCTTGGCATGAGCTGCTTCGCCTTGAGGTTCAACTTCTCCATGGTATCGCGGTACAGTATGTTGATACTGCTTCTGCCATCAATCAGAACGCGGGAGAATCGGGCAGCCCGCCTCTCCGTTGCGAGGGTGACATCAAATACCAATGCGTAGGAGCCAGGGGACGGCATCACCTCTGGGTGATCGGCCCAACTCCAGTTGATAGGCCTTTCGGACCAATGCATGAACTCAGGGTTGCTGGAGGCGACTGCGTTGACCTCTTGGTGCTGTCGGCGCCGGCTGCGCTTGTCTTCAACCTGGCTTGTGAAGACGACGTAGGCGGCGTGTTCATCAGGGAACTCATCTTGGATGGTTCCGACTGCTGGTCGAGCAGCCGGCAGCTGGGGGGCTGGAGGCGGTGGGCTGGGAGGCGGAGGCGGCACCAGCCCCTCGCCCTTGGAGATCCGGGTGAGCCAGTGGCACTTTCGGGTCGTGTGGTTGGACGGCTTCGCGCCGCTGTGGAACTTGCAGGGGCATCGAGAGTCTGCTCGTAGGAGAAGGCCAGCTGCCAAGCCGGCCTGTCGCCCTTCTTCTTGGGAGCGGGCCGCTCTTCGGGCTGCTCATCTTCGACTGTGGCCACCTGCCGGCTGGTGGAAGGCGGCATAGGGACCTTGCGCTTGTGGTCGTTCTGGTAGGGGCGCCGATTGGGGTTGCCAACCGGTGTCTTAGGAGCCAGAGCGAGCACCTTTCCAGAGGCGTCCACTCGGACCTCGGTCTTGATCGAGGAGTCGGCCATGGCGTACTTGTCTGCAATGACCATCAGCTCGTCGAGGGTAGCCGGCTCGTCACAGAGGAGTCGGTGCTTGAGGAGGGTGCCCTCTCGGCACCCGGTGGTGAAGTATTCGATGGCTTGAACCTCGTGCACCCCTCGCAGGAGTTGCGGAGCTCGTCCCACCGCGTGAGGTAGTCGCGGGTCGACTCGCTGGGCCCTTGGACGCATAAGGAGAGTTGGCGGGGCTTGGGAGGCCGCTTGTACGTGCTGGTGAAGTTGCGGACGAAGACTTCCGTGAAGTCCAGCTAGCTGTTGACGCTGAAGGGCTTGAGGCTGTTGAGCCAGGTGCGTGCCGTGCCTGCAGCATGAGAGGGACGTACTTCACGGCTACGCGCCTGTTGCCGTTCGCTATGCTGACAGCGGTAGAGTAGTCGATGAGCCAATCTTCCGGCTTCACAGAGCCGTTGTACTTGGGCGTGTCTCTGGGGAGCGAGAACCCTTTGGGGAAGGGCTCGTCGCGGATGCGGGGGCCAAAGCATGGCGGGCCGACATCGTCTTCTTCTTCTAGCGCCAGGGATTGAGCTAGGCGGTCGATCCGGTGGCGGGCGTCGTTCTCGCCGACTCCTTCGCGGTGGCCTAGTCGGCCACCGAGAGTCGGACGTGTGACAGGCGGCGGGGTGGGATGTCTCTCCCCACGAGGCGGGGGAGGAGGCGGATTGCCTTGGCGCTCCACTGCCCGAGGGCGGCCTTCCGCTTCGCGCTCGATGGTGATTCGAGTCTGGCCGCGGCTAGCAGCCGGCTCCTTGTCTTTCCTTGCGCGGGCGCCGCTTGCAGTCGGCGACCGGGATGTCGCGGCGTGCTCTCGGAGTGGGGGAGGACTCTCAGCGCGGGCGCCGGCTTCATGCCGTTCTGCGGCCGCGTCGATCAGCTGCTGGATGCGCCTTGTCATGTAGGGGAGCTCATCAGCCCCCATCCCATTCAGCTCTTCTGCGGCCGCCTGAGCGGCTCGCAGATTCTCAAGCGGTGTGGCGTAGATGGGGCGGTCTGCCCCCAGCATGCTGGCAATGGCCGCACCGCGCTTCTTGACGAGGCCGGCTCGGCTCGGCCCGCCATGCGGCGGCGTACCAAAGGCGGCGCGGTCGACTTCGCGCTGGTGAGCCTCAGTGAGGCGTCTCATGGAGGCTATCTTCTGGCCCTCCGCGATGAGGGCGAGGCGGCGTGCCTCCAGGGTCTCGGCGTCGGTGTCAGCCGGGATGGGGATGGATAAGTCGTGCATTGCCGCTTGTAGGGCGTCGTGGGCCTTCTCGCCCGAGTCGGCGACGTGGCTGATGACCAGCACCTCAGTGACAGCACTGCTGCCGCTGTCAGCTCGAGGGAGAGGGTCGTCGAAGACTACCACATCGGAGGGGTAGGCATCGAGCGATGCCGTGTCGGAGTCGACAAGCATCGGGTCGGTGGAGCCGACCGACTCCAAGTCCACAGCAAGCTCGCTGGAGACGTGAAGCTGGTCGAGGAGGCTGACGAGGCGGCTCTTGGGGCAGTCCGTGCCCGCGTCGGATGCGGGCTCGTCGGAGATGCGAGTCTCGCCAAGAAGATCGGCGAGGCAGCTCGCTGCACAGGCGTCGTCGACGCCTAGCAGCGCGTCGGGGCAAGCGCCATCGGGCGCAGCAGGCTGGCTGCGCTCGCGGGGGAGGAAAAGGGTTCCCGTCCAGAACAGGTCTCCGGACGACGGTGCACCTGGCCCCACGGTGGGCGCCAAATGTCGGGTGGTAGGTGCGACATATGCCAATAGATGGCTTATCATAGTGGGAGCTAGTAAAACATCGCCGGTGCCTGGAAACGGGATGAGGCGAAGACATTCACACCGGCGAATCTTACCCAGGTTCGGGGCTCTCTGTGGAGATAACACCCTAGTCCTGCTCTGCGGGGCCTCCGCATGATCACTAGATCAATACAAGTAGCTACAAGCGCTCCTTGAGCTGTTTGGCTAGAGGAAGAAGAAGGGCAAGGCTAGCTCTCCTTTTCTCTCAATGTGGTGTGTGGAATTCTATGAGATCAACCCTTTGCATGGGTGTCCCGGGGGGTTTATATAGGCCTAACCCCAGGGGTGCAATGGTAATCCGGCTGGGCGCGGGTCCCAGCCGTCAGCGTCTATGCACGCCGGCTTCTCCGCCGGTCATTGGGGCCCGCCGACTGGTGGGTCCCGCCGGCTACCGGCCTCTTGGCCGACAGGCCAGCCCCACCGCTTGGGGGCTTTGTCGGCGGCTGGTTACTGTTGCCTCGCCTCTGATGACGAGAGCTTTGTTTGAGGTAAGCGTGGCTACAGTGTCGCCGCCTTGCGGACTCTCACTGTAGCCTTACCTCGTCTTGTCTCCTTAATGAGGCACATGTTTCGAGGGAGGGAGGTAGCCGGCTATTGGGAGTCGGCCACACCCCTGGCCGACTGGAGGAGGCCAGGCCGCCTTCGGGTGTCTCTCTGGCAAAAGGGGCCCGCCGCCTACGGGCCGTACTGGCGCCTGTCGTGGGTGACATCGAGGCCAACACGGCTACAGTGCCGCACCGGACGGGGGATGGCTGGCCCGTACGGCGCCCTGTGGCCATGCCTGTTCCGGGATTCGGGGGTAGTGGGTTGTACTGCGGCCACGCCCCATCCTATCGCCGTTATGTGGGTACAGTCTTAGTGGGTGCAGTCTTGGCCGGCTTCTGGGAGCCGGATTTCTTCATGGCCGGCTTCTGGGATTCGGCTTTCTTCATGGCCGGCTTCTGGGAGTCAGCCCTGGGGATAGCCGGCCGGGGGAAGGCGGCCCTATGCTTTGTATGCTTGAAGGCTTGAATGGCCTGATAATTTTTCGAAGAGCCAGGGGGAGTCGGTTAGGATACCCGTGGCCATTATCTCCGACAAACGTCCCCAGCATCACACTACAGTAATCCCTTATGATCAATGCCAAGTCATCTTGATTTACAAATCTTAATCATATTGGATTAGTATCTCATTTCAAATTCCTTCTCTTAATCCAATTCAAATTCAAAGTGAAAATTTTCAAGTTGCACAAAGTTGCTGGAAAAATGTTCATCATTTAGCAAATACTCCAAAACAATTTATTGTTAAGGGAAAACAACTTCACCAAAATGCTAAGATGGACAGAAGCAACTATTACAGTGCAAAACAGCATTTTAAAATGCCTTTCCAATTAGGAAAATTCCAAATGGATTCAAATAAATCCCAAGCTTATGGTGATAGTGCACCACTTCCCCTAGTATCTGTTTTCACCAGTGGCACATTTTTGCAAAAGGTAATTATTGCAAAAGAAAATGCAAAAGGCTACTGTTAAATGAAAACAGAAAATAAATAATAGAAATATCAAAATAAAAGGGGAGTAAAAAGAAAACCCACTATGCCCTGGGCCTAAGTGCATAGTGCACAAGCCTAGTGCACAGCCCAGCCCACATAAGGGGTCACCCCTTACCTCTGTTCACCTGAGGCGTGGTGGCCGCCGTTCGACCGCCCGCGGCCAAGGATGGCCACGCGGCGGCCATCTGCCGCTCCCCCGTCGCCTACTAGGTCGCCCCGACCTAAACCCTAACCCTAACGCCCCCAGTTCCCCTCTCCTTCGCGCCGCTCCTCACTCCCCCATCATCCCGAGCGCCTCCGTCGCCGCTCGCCGTCGCAGCCGCGGCTACCGACCTCGCCTCGCCTCGCCGACCTATCCAGCAGCTTCGCCGTCGTCGACTTCCTCATCGCCGTCCACGAGCGCAAGCCGGGGAGCACCGCAGGCAGCGGATCGAGCCGCCCTCCTTCCGCCTCTGCTCCGGTGATCCCCTTCGACTCCGGCGACGCCTGCTGCTGCTCCTAACCTTCCAGGGGATTTACGTAGCCACCCGGTGAGCCTCGCCTCTCTCCCCTCCGTCTTCCCGCCGTTGTCGCGCCCGTAGGTGCCGTTCCCCGCATGTCTGAGCTCGCCTCCGCCGAGCTCGTCGCCGGCCATGTTCCGGTGACCGAACGCCCGCGCAAGCGTGTCCATCATGCTCGCCCGCACGCGTAGACACCGTACGTGCTCAGCATCGCTCATTTTGCTCGCCGTTGCGCCGTTTGCAAGCTCGCCGTGCCTCGGGTCTCCGCCGTCCATGTCGCCGGCGACGACTCCGGCCATCCCTACTCGCGTCACCACCCACGTTGGACGCGGTGTTCTCCACTCGTTCGAACACAAGTCACGGCGCGCGTTTTGGCCTGCTGTAGCGAAAGTCCCGACGAACTCCGGTGAGAAACCGCCGCGGACGCGCTCGCTGGAGCTCCTCCAACGCCGGCCCTGACCTGGCGTGGCGTGGGGCCCGCCCAGTGCCGCTGACAGTGGGCCCCTGCGCCTCTGTTTGACCGCGTTGACCACGGTCAACGCGGGGTACTAACCCCCAGCCACTGACATATAGGCCCCACCACCTAATTAGGTTAGTCAAACATTTTTAAAAATAAACTTAATTAGTTAAAACCTGATCAGTCAGTCACATGTGGGTCCAGCTTCTAATTAGCCTCGGTTTAGTTAAAATTAAACTTCTGTTAGTCCACTCTCTATGACAGCTGGGACCCACTGGTCAGTTTGACCTGGTCAGCCGTCCTGTTGACTGCTGACGTCACAATGATGTCATGCTGACGTAGTTTTTTCTTTTATGTCAATTTAATTAATTCCAGAAAATGTTTAAATCTTTAGAAATTCATAGAAAATAAACCGTAGCTCGGATGGAAAAACTTTATACATGAAACTTGCTCAGAACGACGAGACGAACCCGAATACGCTAACCACATACCTGTCAGATGCCTCTAACTATCTGAACATGGAACATTCCCCTTCGGTCATCTGTCTGACACAGGTCCGGAACCGGGAATACATTCTCGGTTGAATTCCCCCTTCACCTATATCGTGTAGCCATACGTTAGGTCACACCCGGCACAGCATATTGCCACGTTATGCTTTGTGATGCTATGTTTGCTTTATATTTACTGTTTCTTCCCCCTCTTCTCTCCGGTAGACCCCGAGACCGATGCTGCCCCTGTGATCGACTACGTCGATGACGACCCCTCCTTGCCAGAGCAACCAGGCAAGCCCCCCCTTTGATCATCCTGATATCGCCCATTCCATTCTCTCATGCTTGCATTAGATTTTGCTACTGTAATTGATTGCTCCTATTCTGATGCATAGCCTGCTTTTGTAACCTGCTTATTGTTACCTACCCGCTTATCCTAAACTGCTTAGTATAGGTTGCTTAGTGATCCATCAGTGACCCCCACCTTGTCCTTGTTGCCCCTGCATCATCATTGAAGACCCGATCAACGGGATCGAAGACCAGGCCCCGACACCGCACATCACTTTCCCCTTAGTTGCTCGACACTACTGGGTTACTATCGAGTGCCGAGGGTGAGACCTCTACAGCACTTCTGATGTTAACCCTGTAGTGTAGCTATTCGGTCGTGATCATCGAGGGTGATTCCGCCTTAACCACTTCCGATGCGACTCTGTCGTGCAACCCCTCAAGTGTGAACCTCGGGGGTGGTTCCTCTTACGTTCACCTTGATGATTAAATCGAGTGGAATTCACCAGGGGTGATTCCTCGGGTTTTCCCCTTGATGTTTGGACACACGGATACTTGGACTTTACAGCTGTTACTTGGAAAGGCAGGTCGACCCTGAGGGGTACCCGCGAGTGATGTGGAGACGGGTTGACCTGGAGGGTGCTCGCGAGATAATTACGAGGCGTGGCCGGGCATTCCTAGCCCTTGCCGCAAGTCCTCGAGACGTGGAAACGGGGTCACATCTTTCGTAAGTATCTGCTTGTTACCGCGTGCTCCTAATCCACTACGATTTGGATATTTGATCCGAGGGGCCTCTGGCCTGATAGCACTAACCATCACGTGGGCATAGTATGGGCGTTCTGCGTCGTATACATCAGCCGAAGTTTAATAGACGCCAGCGACTGAGCGGCGCGTGCTACCTCTTGAGCACTGCGTTGGTTTTCCCTTGAAGAGGAAAGGGTGATGCAGCAAAGTAGCGTAAGTATTTCCCTCAGTTTTTGAGAACCAAGGTATCAATCCAGTAGGAGGCTATGCGCAAGTCCCTCGCACCTACACAAACAAATAAATCCTCGCAACCAACGCGATAAGGGGTTGTCAATCCCTACACGGTCACTTACGAGAGTGAGATCTGATAGATATGATAAGATAATATTTTTGGTATTTTTATGATAAAGATGCAAAGTAAAATAAAAGCAATGGAAATAACTAAGTGTTGGAAGATTAATATGATGGAAAATAGACCCGGGGGCCATAGGATTCACTAGTGGCTTCTCTCAAGAGCATAAGTATTTTACGGTGGGTGAACAAATTACTGTTGAGCAATTGACAGAATTGAGCATAGTTATGAGAATATCTAGGTATGATCATGTATATAGGCATCACGTCCGAGACAAGTAGACCGACTCCTGCCTGCATCTACTACTATTACTCCACACATCGACCGCTGTCCAGCATGCATCTAGAGTATTAAGTTCATAAGAACAGAGTAACGCTTTAAGCAAGATGAGATGATATAGAGGGATAAATTCATGCAATATGATAAAAAAACCATCTTGTTATCCTCGATGGCAACAATACAATACGTGCCTTGCTGCCCCTACTCTCACTGGGAAAGGACACCACAAGATTGAACCCAAAGCTAAGCACTTCTCCCATTGCAAGAAAGATCAATCTAGTAGGCCAAACCAAACTGATAATTCGAAGAGACTTGCAAAGATAACCAATCATACATAAAAGAATTCAGAAAAGATTCAAATATTGTTCATAGATAAACTTGATCATAAACCCACAGTTCATCGGTCTCAACAAACACACCGCAAAAGAAGATTACATCGAATAGATCTCCACAAGAGAGGGGGAGAACATTGTATTGAGATCCAAAAAGAGAGAAGAAGCCATCTAGCTAATAACTATGGACCCGAAGGTCTGAGGTAAACTACTCACACTTCATCGAAGAGGCTATGGTGTCGATGTAGAAGCCCTCCGTGATCAATGCCCCCTCCGGCGGAGCTCCGGAACAGGCCCCAAGATGGGATCTCGTGGGTACAGAAGGTTGCGGCGGTGGAATTAGGTTTTTGGCTCCGTATCTGATCGTTTGGGGGTACGTAGGTATATATAGGAGGAAGGAGTACGTCGGTGCAGCAACGTGGGTCCCACCAGGGTGGAGGGCGCGCCTGGGGGGTAGGCGCGCCCCCTACCTCGTGGCTTCCTGGAAGCTTCCTTGACGTAGGGTCCAAGTCCTCTGGATCATGTTCGTTCCGAAAATCACGTTCCCGAAGGTTTCATTCCGTTTGGACTCCGTTTGATATTCTTTTTCTGCGAAACTCTGAAATAGGCAAAAAATAGCAATTCTGGGCTGGGCCTCCGGTTAATAGGTTAGTCCCAAAAATAATATAAAAGTGAAGAATAAAGCCCAATAATGTCCAAAACAGAAGATAATATAACATGGAGCAATCAAAAATTATAGATACGTTGGAGACGTATCAAGCATCCCCAAGCTTAATTCCTGCTCGTCCTCGAATAGGTAAATGATAAAAACAGAATTTTTGATGTGGAATGCTACTTGGCATAATTTCAATGTAATTCTTCTTATTGTGGCATGAATGTTCAGGTTTGATATGATTCAAGATAAAAGTTTAATGTTGACATAAAAACAATAATATTTCAAGCATACTAACTAAGCAATTATGTCTTTATCAAAATAACATGGCCAAAGCAAGTTATCCCTACAAAATCATATAGTCTGGCTATGCTCCATCTTCCCCACACAAAATATTCATATCATGTACGACCCCGGTTTTAGCCAAGCAATTGGTTCATACTTTTAATGCGCTTCAGCCTTTTCAATTCTTACGCAATACATGAGCGCAAGCCATGGATATAGCACTATGGTGGAATAAGGTATAATGGTAGGGGTTATGTGGGAAGACAAAAAAGGATAAAGTCTCACATCAACGAGGCTAATCAACGGGCTATGGAGATGCCCATCAATTGATGTTAATGCGAGGAGTAGGGATTGCCATGCAACGGATGCACTAGCGCTATAAGTGTATGAAAGCTCAAAAAGAAACTAAGTGGGTGTGCATCCAACTTGCTTGCTCGCGAAGACCTCGGGCATTTGAGGAAGCCCATCATTGGAATATACAAGCCAAGTTCTATAATGAAATTTCCCACTAGTATATGGAAGTGACAAAATGAGAGACTCTCTATTATGAAGATCACGGTGCTACTTTGAAGCACAAGTGTGGTAAAAGGATAGTAACATTGTCCCTTCTCTCTTTTTCTCTCATTTTTTTCTTTTTTTATTTGGGCCTTTTCTCTCTTTTTTTTATGGCCTCTTTTTTTAGTCCGGAGTCTCATCCCGACTTGTGGGGGGATCATAGTCTCCATCATCCTTTCCTCACTTGGGACAATGCTCTAATAATGATGATCATCACACTTTTATTTACTTACAACTCATGAATTACAACTCAATACTTAGAACAAAGTATGACTCTATATGAATGCCTCCGGCGGTGTACCGGGATATGCAATGAATCAAGAGCGACATGTATGAAAGAATTATGAACGGTGGCTTTGCCACAAATACAATGTCAACTACATGATCATGCAAAGCAATATGACAATGATGGAGTATGTCATGATAAACGGAACGGTGGAAAGTTGCATGGCAATATATCTCGGAATGACTATGGAAATGCCATGATAGGTAGGTATGGTGCCTGTTTTGAGGAAGATATAAGGAGGTTTATGTGTGATAGAGCGTATCATATCACGGGGTTTGGATGCACCGGCGAAGTTTGCACCAACTCTCAAGGTGAGAAAGGGCAATGCGCGGTACCGAAGAGGCTAGAAAATTGCGGAAAGGTAAGTGTGCGTATAATCCATGGACTCACATTAGTCATAAAGAACTCATATACTTATTGCAAAAATTTATTAGCCCTCGAAGCAAAGTACTACCACGCATGCTCCTAGGGGAAGGGTTGGTAGGAGTTAACCATCGCGCGATCCCGACCGCCACACAAAGGAAGACAATCAACAAATACTTCATGCTCCGACTTCGTTACATAACGGTTCACCATACGTGCATGCTACGGGAATCACAAACTCCAACACATGTATTTTTCAATTCCACAATTACTCAACTAGCACAACTATGATATTACCACCTTTATATCTCAAAACAATTATCAAGCATCAAATTTCTCATGATATTAATTAAAGCAAATTGCCATGCTATTTTAAGACTCTCAAAATAATATAAGTGAAGCATGAGAGATCAATAGTTTCTATAAAACAAATCCACCACCGTGCTCTAAAAGATATAAGTGAAGCACTAGAGCAAAACTATATAGCTCAAAAGATATAAGTGAAGCACATAGAGTATTCTAATAATTTCCGAATCATGTGTGTCTCTCTCAAAAGGTGTGTACAGCAAGGATCATTGTGGTAACTAACAAACAAAGACTCAAATCATACAAGACGCTCCAAGCAAAACACATATCATGTGGTGAATAAAAATATAGCTCCAAGTAAAGTTACCGATGGAAGTAGACGAAATAGGGGATGCCTTCCGGGGCATCCCCAAGCTTTGGCTTTATGGTGTCCTTAGATTATCTCGGGGGTGCCATGGGCATCCCCAAGATTAGGCTCTTGCCACTCCTTGTTCCATAATCCATCAAATCTTTTACCCAAAACTTGAAAACTTCACAACACAAAACCTAGCAGAAAATCTCGTGAGCTCCGTTAGCGAAAGAAAACAAAAAACCACTTCAAGGTACTGTAATGAACTCATTATTTATTTATATTGGTGTTAAACCTACTGTATTCCAACTTCTCTATGGTTTATAAACTCTTTTACTAGCCATAGATTCATCAAAATAAGCAAACAACACACGAAAAACAGAATCTGTCAAAAACAGAACAGTCTGTAGTAATCTGTAACTAACACAAACTTCTGGAACTCCAAAAAATCAGCCAAAATAGGAAGACCTAGGCAATTTGTCTATTGATAAGCAGCAATTGGAATAAATATTTTATCATGTTCTGGTTATTTTTAACAATTATTTTCGTGAACAGAAAGTTTCTGGAATTTTCTGCAAGATCAAATAACTATCATCCAAGAGGATCCTATAGGTTTAACTTGGCACAAACACTAATTAAAACATAAAAACACATCTAGCCAGAGGCTATATCAAAGATTTATTCCTAAACAGAAGCAAAAAGCAGAAAACTAAAAATAAAATTGGGTTGCCTCCCAACAAGCGCTATCGTTTAACGCCCCTAGCTAGGCATAAAAGCAAGGATAGATCTAAGTATTGCCATCTTTGGTGGGCAATCCATAAGTGGCTCTCATAATAGATTCATATGGTAGTTTTATTTTCTTCCTAGGGAAGTGTTCCATGCCTTTCTTTAATGGAAATTGGAATCTAATATTCCCTTCCTTCATATCAATAATTGCACCAATCGTTCTAAGGAAAGGTCTACCAAGAATAATAGGACATGAAGGATTGCAATCTATATCAAGGACAATAAAATCTATGGGTAGATAGTTCCTATTTGCAACAATAAGAACATCATTAATTCTTCCCATAGGTTTCTTAATGGTGGAATCCGCAAGGTGCAAATTTAAAGAGCAATCATCAAAATCACGGAAACCTAACAAATCGCACAAAGTTTTGGGAATAGTGGAAACACTAGCACCCAAATCACACAAAGCATAGCATTCATGATCTTTAATCTTAATTTTAATTGTAGGTTCCCACTCATCATAAAGTTTTCTAGGGATAGAGACTTCCAACTCAAGCTTTTCTTCATAAGATTGCATCAAAGCATCAACGATATGTTTGGTAAAAGCTTTATTTTGACTATAAGCATGAGGAGAATTTAGCACGGATTGCAACAAGGAAATACAATCTATCAAAGAGCAATTATCATAATTAAATTCCTTGAAATCCAAAATAGTGGGTTTATTAACATCTAGAGTTTTGATCTCTTCAATCCCACTTTTATCAATTTTAGCATCAAGATCTAAAAACTCCGAATTTTTGGAACGCCTTCTAGGTAAGGGTGGATCATATTCAGTCCCATCATTATCAAGATTCATATTGCAAAACAAAGATTTAATAGGGGACACATCAATATCTTTTAGATCTTCATCTTTATTTTCATAAAAATTAGAAGAACACACTTTTATAAAGCAATCTTTCTTAGCACGCATCCTAGCGGTTCTTTCTTTGCACTCATTAATGGAAATTCTCATGGCTTTGAGAGACTCATTGATATCATGCTTAGGAGGAATAGATCTAAGTTTTAAAGAATCAACATCAGGAGAAATTCTATCAACGTTCCTAGCCAATTCATCAACTTTAAGCAATTTCTCTTCAAGCAAAGCATTGAAATTCTTTTGTGAATTCATAAACTCTTTAACACTAGTCTCAAAATCAGAGGGCATCTTATTAAAGTTTCCATAAGAATTGTTGTAAGAATTACCATAATTATTAGAGGAGTTGCTAGGATAAGGCCTAGGATTAAAGTTTCCTCGATACGCGTTGTTACCAAAATTATTCCTACCGACAAAATTCACATCCATAGATTCATTATTATTCTCAATCAAAGTAGACAAAGGCATATCATTAGGATCAGAGGAAACACTCTTACTAGCAAATAATTTCATAAGTTCATCCATCTTTCCAGTCAAAACATTAATTTCTTCTATCGCATGCACTTTTTTGTTAGTAGTTCTTTCAGTGTGCCATTGAGAATAATTAACCATAATATTATCTAGGAGTTTAGTAGATTCTCCTAAAGTGATTTCCATAAAAGTGCCTCCCGCGGCCGAATCTAAAAGGTTTCTAGAAGCAAAATTCAATCCGGCATAAAAATTTCGTATAATCATCCACAAATTCAAACCATGCGTGGGGCAATTACGTATCATTAATTTCATCCTCTCCCAAGCTTGTGCAACATCTTCATGATCAAGTTGCTTAAAATTCATAATATCGTTTCTAAGAGAGATAATCTTAGCGGGAGGAAAATACTTAGAGATAAAAGCATCTTTGCACTTATTCCAAGAATCAATACTATTTTTAGGCAAAGACGAAAAGCAAGCTTTAGCACGATCTCTAAGCAAAAAGGAAATAGCTTCAATTTAACAATATCATTGTCAACATCTTTCTTCTTTTGCATATCACACAAATCAATGAAGCTATTTAGATGAGTAGCGACATCTTCACTAGGAAGGCCGGCGAATGGATCTTTCATGACAAGATTCAACAAAGCAGCATTGATTTCACAAGATTCAGTATCGGTACGAGGAGCAATCGGAGTGCTAAGGAAATCATTATTGTTGGTATTGGTAAAGTCACATAATTTGGTATTATCTTGAGCCATTGTGACAAACAAGCAATCCAACACACGAGCAATCACGAGGGTGCCCGCGAGATAATTACGAGGCGTGGCCGGGCATTCCTAGCCCTTGCCGGAAGTCCTCGAGACGGGGCAACGGGGTCACATCTTTCGTGAGTCTCTGCTTGTTACCGCGTGCTCCTAATCCACTACGATTTGGATATTTGATCCGAGGGGCCTCTGGCCTGATAGCACTAACCATCACATGGGCATAGTATGGGCGTTCTGCGTCGTATACATCAGCCGAAGTTTAATAGACGCCAGCGACTGAGCGGCGCGCGCCGGGTTGGACTGGTAAGCTCCTGCCTTTTTTAAGGAGGTAGGTAGGTCTGCTCACCGGCCGCCCACGCAATGTGTAGGAGTTCCCGGGGCGATGGCCCATGACCCCTGGGGGCATAGGTTTAGTCCGGCGTGCTGACCTCTCTATTAAGCCTAGGTCGGGTTGCGGCGTATTGTTTGGCCGAGGCCGGGCATGACCCAGGAAAGTGTGTCCGGCCGGAGTTAATCGAGCATGGTGGGTAAGCTGGTGCACCCCTGCAGGGAAGAAAACATCTATCGATAGCCTGTCCTACGGTAATGGACACCCGGAGTTGTATCCCGATCGATACAACTAGAACTGGTACTTGTGATGAGAATTGGATTGTGATGAGATGGATAGTATGGCTCTGGGATTTCTTTCTCGCAGGGAGTCGAGAAAGGATCTCTGGCCGAGGTTGATAACACTACTACTACTTTACTTTATGCTACTCTACTCCGTCCTGTTGCTGCAAGATGGTGGTTTCCAGAAGATGCTAGTCTTTGATAGGACTAGGTTCTCCCCTCTATTCTGGCTTTTCTGCAGCCCAGTCCACATATAGAGCCTTCCTTTGATAATGTTGCATATGTAGTGTAGATCCTTGCTTGCGAGTACTTTGGATGAGTACTCACGGTTGCTTTGCTCCCCCTTTTCCCTCTTTCTTCTTCTTTCCGGTTGATGCAACCAGATGTCAGAGCCCAGGAGCCAGATGCCACCGTCGATGCCTACTACTACATGGCGACTGCCGACGACCAGGAGTAGTTAGGAGGCTCCCAGGCAGGAGGCCTTGCCTTTTCAATCGTTGTTGCTTTTGTGCTAGCATTCTTAAGGCAAACTTGTCCAACTTATGTCTGTACTCAGATATTGTTGCTTCCGCTGACTCTTGTGTATTCGAGCCCTCGAGGCCCATGGCTTGTAATATAAAGCTTGTATTATTTTATTTGTGTCTAGAGTTGTGTTGTGATATCTTCCTGTGAGTCCTTGATCTTGATCGTACACATTTGCGTGTATGATTAGTGTACGATTGAATCGAGGGCGTCACACACCTCTTCCCATGGCAAGAAAAATCGATCTAGTCGTCCTAACTAAACCAAAGATTCAAAGAAGAAATACAATGCTATAAGTAATCATGCATATAAGAGATCAAAAGACTTAAATAACTTTCATGGATTAAAACATAGATCTGATCATAAAGTCAAAGTTCATCGGATCCCAACAAACACACCGCAAAAGGAGTTACATCAAATAGGTCTCCAAGAGACCATTGTATTGAGAATCAAAAGAGAAAGAGAGGAAGCCATCTAGCTACTAACTACGGACCCGTAGATCTACAATGAACTACTCACGCATCATCGGAGAGCCACCAATGAGATAATGAACCCCTCCATGATGGTGTCTAGATTGGATCTATGGTTTCTGAAACTTGCGGTGGCTGGAATTGATTTTCGTCAACTCCCCTAGGGTTTCTGGAATATTCAGGTATATATAGAGCAAAGAGCCGGTGCAGGAGGCCACCGAGGTGGGCACAACCCACCTGGGCACGCCTGGGCCCCCAGGCGCGCCCTGGTGGGTTGTTATCCCCTCGGAGCACCCCTCAGGTACTTTCTTGGGCTATCGTGTGTTGGGGAACGTAGCAATAATTTAAAATTTTCCTACGTGTCACCAAGATCAATCTATGGAGTAACTAGCAACGAGAGAGAGAGAGAGAGAGGGGAGTGCATCTTCATACCCTTGAAGATCACGATGCGGAAGCGTTGCAAGAACGCGGTCGGTGGAGTCGTACACGAAGCGATTCAGATCGCGGCCGAATCCGATCTAAGCACCGAACAACGGTGCCTCCGCGTTCAACACACGTGCAGCCCGATGACGTCTCCCGCGCCTTGATCCAGCAAGGGAGAGGGAGAGATTGGGGAAGACTCCGTCCAGCAGCAGCACGACGGCGTGGTGGTGGAGGAGCGTGGCACTCCAGCAGGGCTTCGCCAAGCACTGCGAGAGACGAGGAGGGAGAGGGGTAGGGCTGCGCCAAGAGAGAGGGAGACTCATGTCTTCTGCAGCCCCAAAACCCCCACTATTTATAGGAGGAGGGGAGGAGGGTGCGCCCCCTCTAGGGTTCCCACCCCTAGGGGGGCGGCAGCCCTAGATGGGATGGAGGGGGGCGGCCAAGAGGGGGAGAGAGGGGGGCGCGCCCTAGGGTGGGCCTTAGGCCCATCTGCGCCTAGGGTTTCCCCCTTTCCCCTCCAAGCTGCACCTTGGGCCCTGGTGGGAGGCGTACCAGCCCACTCAGGGGCTGGTTCCTTCCCACTCTTGGCCCATGCAAGCCTCCAGGGCTGGTGCCCCTCCCGGTGGACCCCCGGAACCCTCCGATGGTCCCGGTACATTACCGGTGACGCCCGAAACTCTTCCGGTGGCCAAAACCTCACTTCCTATATATTATTCTTTACCTCCGGACCATTCCCGAACTCCTCGTGACATCCGGATCTCATCCGGGACTCCAAACAACATTCGGTAACCACGTATATCTATTCCCTATAACCCTAGCGTCATCGAACCTTAAGTGTGTAGACCCTACGGGTTCGGGAACCATGCATACATGACCGAGACGTTCTCCGGCCAATAACCAACAGCGGGATCTAGATACCCATGTTGGCTCCCACATGTTCCACGATGATCTCATCGGATGAACCACGATGTCGGGGATTCAATCAATCCCGTATACAATTCCCTTTGTCAATCGGTATGTTACTTGCCCGAGATTCGATCGTCGGTATCCCAATACCTCGTTCAATCTCGTTACCGACAAGTCACTTTTACTCATTCCGTAATGCATGATCCCGCAACTAACTACTTAGTCACATTGAGCTCATTATGATGATGCATTACCGAGTGGGCCCAGAGATACCTCTCCGTCATACGGAGTGACAAATCCCAGTCTCGATTCGTGCCAACCCAACAGACACTTTCAGAGATACCTGTAGTGCACCTTTATAGCCACCCAGTTACGTTTTGACGTTTGGTACACCCAAAGCATTCCTACGGTATCCGGGAGTTGCACAATCTCATGGTCTAAGGAAACGATACTTGACATTTGAAAAGCTCTTAGCAAACGAACTACACGATCTTGTGCTATGCTTAGGATTGGGTCTTGTCCATCACATCATTCTCCTAATGATGTGATCCCGTTATCAATGACATCCAATGTCCATGGTCAGGAAACCATAACCATCTATTGATCAACGAGCTAGTCAACTAGAGGCTTACTAGGGACATGTTGTGGTCTATGTATTCACACATGTATTACAGTTTCCAGTTAATACAATTATAGCATGAACAATAGACAATTATCATGAACAAGGAAATACAATAATAACCATTTTATTATTGCCTCTAGGGCATATTTCCAACATCGTGTGTCTTCTGGTCAAGAAAAATCATCAAAAAGTTTCGCTGCGTTTGGACTCCGTTTGGTATTGATTTCCTACGAAGTAAAAAACAAGAAAAAACAGCAACTGGCACTGGGCACTATGTCAATAGGTTAGTCTCAAGTTGCTATAAAATGATTGTAAAACATCCAAGAATGATAATATAACGGCATGGAACAATAAAAAATTATAGATACGTTGGAGACGTATCAGCATCCCCAAGCTTAATTCCTGCTCGTCCTCGAGTAGGTAAATGATAAAAACAGAATTTTTGATGTGGAATGCTGCCTAACATGTTCATCACATATTCTTTTCTTTGTAGCATGGACATTTGGACTTTTATATGATTCAAAGCAATAGTCTAGTTTTGACATGAAGATTTCAATACTCAAGGATATCAACAAGCAACCATATCTTTCAAAATATCAACACTAAAGCAAGAAATCCCTAGCCCATTATCTCAATCATTGATCCATTCATGAAACACACTCACATATTAGCTACACCCAATGCTCAAGTACGATCATGGTGCCCCTTAGTTGGCGCTTTATAAGAGAAGATGGAGACTCAAATAAAAATAAAAATTGCATAAAGTAAAAGAAAGACCCTTCGCAGAGGGTAGGGATTTGTAGAGGTGCCAGAGCTTAAAGCAAAAAAAAATAGAGATAAAACATTTTGGGTGGCATGCTTTTCCTGCCAACGAAAATGATCGAGTAGTTCCCAATACTTTCCATGCTAGATATATCATAGGCGGTTCCCAAACAGAAAATAAGGTTTATTCCTTTTTCCACCATACTTTCACATTCCACAGCTAACCGAATCCACGGGTGCCGTCCATACCAGCACTTTCCAAGGAATTTATTATTTGACAACACAAAGTAAATTCATTTTTCATTTTGGGACTGGGCATCCCTAATACTTTTGCCGTATTCTCGTGCAATGACAAGTGAATAAACACTCATCTTGAGAATAACACATCTAGCATGGAAAAATATCAGCCACCCCTACCGTTTCATGAGCGGTACGAGCACACAAAAGAGAAATTTATTTTGAAATTTAGAGATGGCACATACAAATTTGCTTAGAACGGCAGAAGAATACCGCATATAGGTAGGTATAGTGGACTCATGTGGCTAGACTAGTTTAAGGATTTTGGATGCACAAGTAGTGATCATACTTAGTGCAAATGAAGGCCAGCAAAAGATTGAGAAGCATCCAACCAAGAAACAAAAAATCTCATAAGCGAGCATTAAGCATAACTAACACCGAATAATGCACCACAAGTAGGATGTAATTTCATTGCATAACTATTGACTTTCGTGCTTGCATAGGGAATCACAAACCTTAACACCAATATTCTTACTAAAGCATAATTACTCATCAACATGACTCACATATTATATCAACATATCGCAAAACTATTACAAGGAATCAAGTTTATTTTGTCCAATGATCTTCATGAAAGTTTTTATTATATCCTTCTTCAATATCTATCACTTTGGGACTAATTTCATATGTTGCTTTTGATAGCTCAAACAAATCTAAGTGAAGAACATGAGCATAAAATTTTCTTCTCTCAAAATAATTTAAGTGAAGCAAGAGAGAATTTCTTAAATTTTTTACTAACTCTCAAATAAATCTAAGTGAAGCATGAGAGCATTTCCTGAAAAATACTAAAGCACACCGTTCTCAAAAAGATATAAGTGAAGCACTAGAGCAATTCCAACGCTCAAAAAGATTTAAGTGAAGCATAGAGAGCAATTCTAACAAGTCATAGCATAATTTTGGCTCTCTCAAATAGGTGTGTCCAGCAAGGGTACATGACTTAGAATAAAAAGCAAAACAAGCAAAGAATCATATCATACAAGACGCTCCAAGCAAAACTCATGATATGTGACCAATAAAAATGTAGTTCCAAGTAAAATACCTATGGTCGTTACTCGTTAGAAGAAAGAGGGGATGCCACATGGGCATCCCCAAGCTTAGTTGCTTGCTTCTCTTTTGGATAATAGCTTGGGATGCCATGGGCATCCCCAAGCTTAGGTTCTTCTTACTCCTTATTCCTTCATCCATCGTGATCTCACCCAAAACTTGAAAACTTTAATCACACAAAACTCAACAAAACCTTCGTGAGATTCGTTAGTATAACAAAGCAAATCACTACTATAAGTACTGTTGCAAACCCATTCATATTTTATTTTTGCATTATATCTACTGTATTCCAACTTTGCTATAGCTTATACCCTCCAATACAAACCATAGATTCATCGAAATAAGCACACAACGCAAAGAAAACAGAATCTATCAAAAACAGAACAGTCTGTAGTAATCAGGGAACTTCAAATACTTCTGTAACTCCAAAAATTCTGAAAAATTAGGACAACGTGGGATATTTGTATATCAAGCTTGTGTAAAACATTCAGAGCAAAAGCACGTTTTTGTGATTTATGAAAATTATTTTACTGAGTGCAAAATTTTCTGTTTTTCAACAAGATCAAATCAACTATCACCCAACATGATCCCAAAGGCTTTGCTTAGCACAAACACTAATTAAAACACAAAAAACGCAATCATAATAGTAGCATAATTGTGCAAACACTCAAGAACATAAAGAAAAAGACAAACATAAATTTATTCATTGGGTTGCCTCCCAACAAGTGCTATCGTTTTACACCCCTAGCTAGGCATAATGCGAAGGATCTAAGTGTTGTCATCTTTGTTTCCCCTTCCCTTGGAAATGTTTTTTTCAGGTGGTTTTGCAAAGACAACATAAAACACCTCATCCATAGAGACTTTAGCACTATCAAGTTGCTTATCATCATATCCCCTTTGATTTCCGGCAACAATCCAAGAATAGTGTTGATTAACATCATTGAAAACTTGTTGGATTATGTCTAAAATAGGGACTTTCTTTTTAAGATTCTCATCAAAAATTTGATTATTTCCAACCAAGTGTCTTAACATATAATCACTATTATAAAGGATCTCATCTATTACCGGTTTTTCACGGTTCATACCATAAAAATCAAAGATCTCCCTTGCTTCCCGTATTATATAGTCAAATTCATTCATAAGAACAAGGGTAGCCAACTTTTTAGCTTTGGGATTCTTTATAATAGGTAACTCATAAAACAATCTTTGCAAGGTAGGATGAGTACGGATGAACTTATTCTCAAGTTTCAGAACTAGTGCTGAAATAGCTTCTGCATACGATTTTGTTCTTTTAAGTATAGGAGCATCATCAAGAGTTAAATTTCCGACACAATTGAAAAATTCTTGGACATGTTCTTTTCCCATAATATTCCCTTGCCCCAAAACAGAAGTTTTAGCATCTAGATTGCCAGATCGTCCAATTTTAGGAGTTTGGCCATCATTTGTTTCTGCCATGCCAAAGTCACTCTTGGTGACAAGTTCAAGCAAATAGGAGATCTGACGAGAAAACGGCGAACGAAAAAGAGGGCGAATAAAACGGCAAATTTTTGTGTAGTGGGGCAGAGGAAAACGAGAGGCAAATGGCAAATAATGTAAACTGCAAGGAGATGAGATTTGTGATTAGGAACCCGGTAGATGTTGATGATGTCTCCCCGGCAACGGCGCCAAAAATTCCTTTTGATGTCGCTTGAACTACGTCGATATTTCCCCAAAGAGGAAGGGGTGATGCAGCACAACTACGGTAGGTATTTCCCTCACTGATGAGACCAACGTTATCGAACCAGTAAGAGAACCACGCAACACCACGTAAAAAGCTCCTTCACACAAAGAACAAGTACTTGCAACCCGACGTAAGAGAGGGGTTGTCAATCCCTTACGGGTAAAAGGATAGGTAAAATTGAAGGAAATATGCCCTTGAGGCAACAATAAAGTTATTATTTATTTCCTTATCATGATAAATGTTTATTATTCATGCTATAATTGTATTAACCGGAAACATAATACATGTGTGAATACATAGACAAACATAGTGTCACTAGTATGCCTCTACTTGACTAGCTCGTTGATCAAAAGATGGTTGAGTTTCCAAGCCATAGACATGAGTTGTCATTTGATTAACGGGATCACATCATTAGGAGAATGATGTGATTGACTTGACCCATTTCGTTAGCTTAGCACTTGATCGTTTAGTTTACTGCTATTGCTTTCTTCATGACTCATACATGTTCCTATGACTATGAGATTATGCAACTCCCGAATACCGGAGGAACACTTTGTGTGCTACCAAACATCACAACGTAACTGGGTGATTATAAAGGTGCTCTACAGGTGTCTTCGATGGTGTTCATAGAGCGGGCATAGATCAAGGATAGGATTTGTCACTCCGATTGTCGGAGAGGTATCTCTGGGAACTCTCGGTAATGCACATCACTATAAGCCTTGCAAGCAATGTGACTAATGAGTTAGTTATGGGATGATGCACTACGGAACGAGTAAAGAGACTTGCCAGTGACGAGATTGAGCTAGGTATTAAGATACCGACGATCGAATCTCGGGCAAGTAACATACCGATGACAAAGGGAACAATGTATGTTGTTAAGCGGTTTAACCGATAAAGATCTTCGTAGAATATGTAGGAACCAATATGAGCATCCAGGTTCCGCTATTGGTTATTGACCGGAGATGTGTCTCGGTCATGTCTACATAGTTCTCGAACCCGTAGGGTCCGCACGCTTAAAGTTCTGTGACGATCGGTATTATGAGTTTTTGTGTTTTGATGTACCGAAGGTAGTTCGGAGTCTCGGATATGATCACGGACATGACGAGGAGTCTCGAAATTGTCGATACGTAAAGATCGATATATTGGATGACTATGTTCGGACACCGGAAGTGTTTCGGGAGGTTTCGGGCATATACCCGAGTACCGGGGGGTTATCGGAACCCCCCGGGGAGTATATTGGGCCTAATGGGCCCTAGTGGGAGAAGAGTGAAGAAAATATTCCCTAGAGGCAATAATAAAGTATTATATATTTCCTTATATCATGATAAATGTTTATTATTCATGCTAGAATTGTATTAACCGGAAACATAATACATGTGTGAATACATAGACAAACAGAGTGTCACTAGTATGCCTCTACTTGACTAGCTCGTTAATCAAAGATGGTTATGTTTCCTAGCCATAGACATGAGTTGTCATTTGATTAACGAGATCACCTCATTAGGAGAATGACGTGATTGACTTGACCCATTCCGTTAGCTTAGCACCCGATTGTTTAGTATATTGCTATTGCTTTCTTCATGACTTATACATGTTCCTCTGACTATGAGATTATGCAACTCCCGTTTACCGGAGGAACACTTTGTGTGCTACCAAACGTCACAACGTAAATGGGTGATTATAAAGGTGCTCTACAGGTGTCTCCAAAGGTACTTGTTGGGTTGGCGTATTTCGAGATTAGGATTTGTCACTCCGATTGTCGGAGAGGTATCTCTGGGCCCACTCGGTAATGCACATCACTATAAGCCTTGCAAGCATTTTGACTAATGAGTTAGTTGCGGGATGATGTATTACGGAACGAGTAAAGAGACTTGCCGGTAACGAGATTGAACTAGGTATCGAGATACCGACGATCGAATCTCGGGCAAGTAACATACCGATGACAAAGGGAACAACGTATGTTGTTATGCGGTCTGACCGATAAAGATCTTCGTAGAATATGTGGGAGCCAATATGGGCATCCAGGCCCCGCTATTGGTTATTGACCGGAGAGGTGTCTCGGTCATGTCTACATAGTTCTCGAACCCAAAGGGTCCGCACGCTTAACGTTACGATGACAGTTTTATTGAGTTTTGATGTACCGAAGGAGTTCGGAGTCCCGGATGAGATCGGGGACATGACGAGGAGTCTCGAAATGGCCGAGACGTAAAAATCGATATATTGGACGACTATATTCGGACTTCGGAAAGGTTCCGAGTGATTCGGGTATTTTTCGGAGTACCGGAGAGTTACGGGAATTCGTATTGGGCCTTAATGGGCCATACGGGAAAGGAGAGAAAGGCCTCAAAAGGTGGCCGCGCCCCTCCCCATGATCTGGTCCGAATTGGACTAGGGAAGGGGGGCGCCCCCTTCCTTCTTTCTCCTTCTCCCTTCCCTTCTCCTATTCCAACAAGGAAAGGAGGAGTCCTATTCCCGGTGGGAGTAGGACTCCCCCTTCTGGCGCGCCTCTCCTCCCTAGGCCGGCGGCCTCCCCCTTGCTCCTTTATATACGGGGGCAGGGGGGCACCCCAAGGACACACTTGATATATGATATTTTAGCCGTGTGCGGTGCCCCCCTCCACCATATTACACCTCGATAATACCGTTGCGGAGCTTAGGCGAAGCCCTGCGTCGGTAGAACATCATCATCATCACCACGCCGTCGTGCTGACGAAACTCTCCCTCAACACTCGGCTGGATCGGAGTTCGAGGGACGTCATCGAGCTGAACGTGTGTAGAACTTGGAGGTGCCCTACGTTTGGTACTTGATCGGTCGGATCGTGAAGACGTACGACTACATCAACCGCGTTGTGATAACGCTTCCGCTGTCGGTCTACGAGGGTACGTGGACAACACTCTCCCCTCTCGTTGCTATGCATCACCATGATCTTGCGTGTGCGTAGGAATTTTTTTGAAATTACTACGTTCCCCAACAGTGGCATCCGAGCCTGGTTTTATGCGTTGATGCTATGCACGAGTAGAACACAAGTGAGTTGTGGGCGATATAAGTCATACTGCTTACCAGCATGTCATACTTTGGTTCAGCGGTATTGTGAGATGAAGCGGCCCGGACCGACAACGCGTACGCTTACGCGAGACTGGTTTCACCGTTGCGAGCACTCGTTGCTTAAAGGTGACCGGCGGGTGTCTGTCTCTCTCACTTTAGTTGAACCGAGTGTGGCTACGCCCGGTCCTTGCGAAGGTTAAAACAACGCCAACTTGACAAACTATCATTGTGGTTTTGATGCGTAGGTAAGAACGGTTCTTGCTAAGCCCGTAGCAGCCACGTAAAACTTGCAACAACAAAGTAGAGGACGTCTAACTTGTTTTTGCTGGGCATGTTGTGATGTGATATGGTCAAGACATGATGTGATATAATTTGTTGTATGAGATGATCATGTTTTGTAACCGAGTTATCGGCAACTGGCAGGAGCCATATGGTTGTCGCTTTATTGTATGAGATGCAATCACCATGTAATAGTTTTACTTTATCACTAAGCGGTAGCGATAGTCGTAAAAGCAATTAGTTGGCGAGATGACAACGATACAACGATGGAGATCAAGGTGTCGTGCCGGTGACGATGGTGATCATGACGGTGCTTCGGAGATGGAGATCACAAGCACGGTGCTTCGGAGATGGAGATCACAAGCACAAGATGATTGTGGCCATATCATATCACTTATATTGATTGCATGTGATGTTAATCCTTTATGCATCTTATCTTGCTTTGATTGACGGTAGCATTATAAGATGATCTCTCACTAAAATTTCAAGATAAAAGTGTTCTCCCTGAGTATGCACCGTTGCGAAAGTTCTTCGTGCTTAGACACCACGTGTTAATCGGGTGTGATAGGCTCTACGTTCAAATACAACGGGTGCAAAACAGTTGCACACGCGGAATACTCAGGTTAAACTTGATGAGCCTAGCATATATACAGATATGGCCTCGGAACACAGAGACCGAAAGGTCGAGCGTGAATCATATAGTAGATATGATCAACATAGTGATGTTCACCATTGAAACTACTCCATATCACGTGATGATCGGACATGGTTTAGTTGATTCGGATCACGTAATCACTTAGATGATTAGAGGGATATCTATCTAAGTGGGAGTTCTTAAGTAATATGATTAATTGAACTTAAATTTATCATGAACTTAGTCCTGATAGTATTTTGCAAATTATGTTATAGATC
The DNA here is from genome assembly GCF_018294505.1 of Triticum aestivum. Lineage (NCBI taxonomy): Eukaryota > Viridiplantae > Streptophyta > Magnoliopsida > Poales > Poaceae > Triticum > Triticum aestivum. The sequence continues at coordinate 478,238,006 of NC_057805.1, forward strand.
AATAGCTCGCGTTGTTGCTTCCCTGTGTTTATTTTTGATATGTTCCTAGAGAAAAATTATGTTGAAAGATGTTAGTAGCAAAGATGCGGATTGGATCCGTGATCTGAGGATTATCCTCATTGCTGCATAGAAGAATTATGTCCTTGATGCACCGCTAGGTGACAGGCCTATTGCAGGAGCAGATGCAGACGTTATGAACGTTTGGCTAGCTCAATATGATGACTACTTGATAGTTTAGTGCACCATGCTTAACGACTTAGAATCGGGACTTCAAAGACGTTTTGAACGTCATGGACCATATGAGATGTTCCAGGAGTTGAAGTTAATATTTCAAGCAAATACCCGAGTTGAGAGATATGAAGTCTCCAACAAGTTCTATAGCTAAAAGATGGAGGAGAATCGCTCAACTAGTGAGCATGTGCTCAGATTGTCTGGGTACTACAATCGCTTGAATCAAGTGGGAGTTATCTTCCAGATAAAATAGTGATTGACAGAATTCTCTAGTCACCATCACCAAGTTAGTAGAACTTCGTGATGAACTATAGTATGCAAGGGATGACGAAAGTAATTCCCGAGCTCTTCGTGATGCTGAAATCGACGAAGGTAGAAATCAAGAAAAACATCAAGTGTTGATGGTTGACGAGACCACTTCAAGTGTTGATGGTTGACGAGACCACTAGTTTCAAGAAAAGGGCAAAGGGAAGAAGGGGAACTTCAAAAAGAACGGCAAGCAAGTTGCTACTCAAGTGAAGAAGCCCAAGTCTGTACCTAAGCCTGAGACTAAGTGCTTCTACTGCAAAGGGACTGGTCACTGGAGGCGGAACTGCCCCAAGTATTTGGTGGATAAGAAGGATGGCAAAGTGAACAAAGGTATATTGGATATACATGTTATTGATGTGTACTTACTAGTGTTTATAGCAACCCCTCAGTATTTGATACTGGTTCAGTTGCTAAAGAATAGTAACTCGAAAACGGGAGTTGCAGAATAAACAGAGACTAGTAAAAGGCGAGGTGACGATGTGTGTTGGAAGTAGTTCCAAGATTGATATGATCATCATCGCACACTCCCTATACTTTCGGGATTAGTGTTGAAACTAAATAAGTGTTATTTGGTGTTTGCGTTGAGCATGAATATGATTTGATCATGTTTATTGCAATACGGTTATTCATTTAAGTTAGAGAACAATTGTTGTTCTGTTTACATGAATAAAAACCTTCTATGGTCATACACACCAACGAAAATGGTTTGTTGGATCTCGATCGTAGTGATACACATATTCATAATAATGAAGCCAAAAGATGCAAAGTTAATAATGATAGTGCAACTTATTTGTGGCACTGTCGTTTAGGTCATATTGGTGTAAAGCGCATGAAGAAACTCCATACTGATGGGATTTTGGAATCACTTGATTATGAATCACTTGATGCTTGCGAACCGTGCCTCATGGGCAAGATGACTAAAACGCCGTTCTCCGGAACTATGGAGAGAGCAACAGATTTGTTGGAAATCATACATACAGATGTATGTGGTCCGATGAATATTGAGGCTCGTAGCAGGTATCATTATTTTCTGACCTTCACAGATGATTTGAGCAGATATGGGTATATCTACTTAATGAAACAGAAGTCTGAAACATTTGAAAAGTTCATATAATTTCAGAGTGAAGCGAAAATCATCGTAACAAGAAATAAAGTTTCTACGATTTGATCGTGGAGAAGAGTATTTGAGTTACGAGTTTGGCCTTCAGTTAAAACAATGTGAAATAGTTTCACTACTCACGCCACCTGGAACACCACAGCATAATGGTGTGTCCGAACGTCATAACCGTACTTTATTGGATATAGTGCAATCTATGATGTCTCTTACCAATTTACCACTATCGTTTTGGGGTTATGCATTAAGAGACAGCTACATTCACGTTAAATAGGGCACCATCAAAATCCGTTGAGACGACGCCTTATGAACTGTGGTTTGGCAAGAAACCAAAGTTGTCGTTTCTTAAAGTTTGGGGTTGCGATGCTTATGTGAAAAAGTTTCATCCTGATAAGCTCAAACCCAAATCGGAGAAATGTGTCTTCATAGGATACCCAAAGGAGACAGTTGGGTACACCTTCTATCACAGATCCGAAGGCAAGACATTCGTTGCTTAGTATGGATCCTTTCTAGAGAAGGAGTTTCTCTCGAAAGAAGTGAGTGGGAGGAAAGTAGAACTTGATGAGGTAACTGTACCTGCTCCCTTATTGGAAAGTAGTTTCATCACAGAAATCTGTTCCTGTGACTCCTACACCAATTAGTGAGGAAGTTAATGATGATGATCATGTAACTTCAGATCAAGTTACTACCAAACCTCGTAGGTAACCAGAGTAAGATCCGCACCAGAGTGGTACGGTAATCCTGTTCTGGAGGTTATGTTACTAGACCATGACGAACCTACGAACTATGAAGAAGCGATGGTGAGCCCAGATTCCGCAAAATGGCTTGAGGCCATGAAATCTGAGATGAGATCCATGTATGAGAACAAAGTATGGACTTTGATTGACTTGCCCAATGATCGGCGAGCCATTGAGATTAAATGGATCTTCAAGAGGAAGACGGACGCTGATAGTAGTGTTACTATCTACAAAGCTAGAATTGTCGCAAAAGGTTTTCGACAAGTTCAAGGTGTTGACTACGATGAGAGTTTCTCACTCGTATCTATGCTTAAGTCTGTCTGAATCATGTTAGCAATTGCCGCATTTTATGAAATCTGGCAAATGGATAAACAAAACTGCATTCCTTAATGGATTTATTAAAGAAGAGTTGTATATGATGCAACCAGAAGGTTTTGTCAATCCTAAAGGTGCTAACAAAATATGCAAGCTCCAGCGATCCATCTATGGACTGGTGCAAGCATCTCGGAGTTGGAATATACGCTTTGATAAGTTGATCAAAGGATATAGTTTTATACAGACTTGCGGTGAAGCCTGTATTTACAAGAAAGTGAGTGGGAGCACTACAGCATTTCTGATAAGTATATGTGAATGACATATTGTTGATCGGAAATAATGTAGAATTATTCTGCAAAGCATAAAGGAGTGTTTGAAAGGAGTTTTTCAAAGAAAGACCTCGGTGAAGCTGCTTACATATTGAGCATCAAGATCTATAGAGATAGATCAAGACGCTTGATAAGTTTTTTCAATGAGTACATACCTTAACAAGATTTTGAAGTAGTTCAAAATAGAACAGTCAAAGAAAGAGTTCTTGCCTGTGTTACAAGGTGTGAAATTGAGTAAGACTCAAAGCCCGACCACGGCAGAAGATAGAAAGAGAATGAAAGTCATTCCCTATGCCTTGGCCATAGGTTCTATAAAGTATGCCATGCTGTGTACCAGATCTATTGTATACCCTACACTGATTTTGGCAAGGGAGTACAATAGTGATCTAGGAGTAGATCACTGGACAGCGGTCAAAATTATCCTTAGTGGAATAAGGATATGTTTCTCGATTATGGAAGTGACAAAAGGTTCGTCGTAAAGGGTTACGTCGATGCAAGTTTTGACACTAATCTAGATGACTCTAAGTCTCGGTCTAGATACATATTGAAAGTGGGAGCAATTAGCTAGAGTAGCTCCGTGCAGAGCATTGTAGACATAGAAATTTGCAAAATACTTACGGATCTGAATGTGACAGACCCGTTGACTAAAATTATCTCACAATCAAAACATGATCACACCTTAGTACTCTTTGGGTGTTAATCACATAGCGATGTGAACTAGATTATTGACTCTAGTAAACCCTTTGAGTGTTGGTCACATAGAGATGTGAACTATGGGTGTTAATCACATGGTGATGTGAATTATTGATGTTAAATCACATGGCGATGTGAACTAGATTATTGACTCTAGTGCAAGTGGGAGACTGAAGGAAATATGCCCTAGAGGCAATAATAAAGTATTATATATTTCCTTATATCATGATAAATGTTTATTATTCATGCTAGAATTGTATTAACCGGAAACATAATACATGTGTGAATACATAGACAAACAGAGTGTCACTAGTATGCCTCTACTTGACTAGCTCGTTAATCAAAGATGGTTATGTTTCCTAGCCATAGACATGAGTTGTCATTTGATTAACGAGATCACCTCATTAGGAGAATGACGTGATTGACTTGACCCATTCCGTTAGCTTAGCACCCGATCGTTTAGTATGTTGCTATTGCTTTCTTCATGACTTATACATGTTCCTATGACTATGAGATTATGCAACTCCCGTTTACCGGAGGAACACTTTGTGTGCTACCAAACGTCACAATGTAAATGGGTGATTATAAAGGTGCTCTACAGGTGTCTCCAAAGGTACTTGTTGGGTTGGCGTATTTCGAGATTAGGATTTGTCACTCCGATTGTCGGAGAGGTATCTCTGGGCCCACTCGGTAATGCACATCACTATAAGCCTTGCAAGCATGTGACTAATGAGTTAGTTGCGGGATGATGTATTACGGAACGAGTAAAGAGACTTGCCGGTAACGAGATTGAACTAGGTATCGAGATACCGACGATCGAATCTCGGGCAAGTAACATACCGATGACAAAGGGAACAACGTATGTTGTTATGCGGTCTGACCGATAAAGATCTTCGTAGAATATGTGGGAGCCAATATGGGCATCCAGGCCCCGCTATTGGTTATTGACCGGAGAGGTGTCTCGGTCATGTCTACATAGTTCTCGAACCCAAAGGGTCCGCACGCTTAACGTTACGATGACAGTTTTATTGAGTTTTGATGTACCGAAGGAGTTCGGAGTCCCGGATGAGATCGGGGACATGACGAGGAGTCTCGAAATGGCCGAGACGTAAAAATCGATATATTGGACGACTATATTCGGACTTCGGAAAGGTTCCGAGTGATTCGGGTATTTTTCGGAGTACCGGAGAGTTACGGGAATTCGTATTGGGCCTTAATGGGCCATACGGGAAAGGAGAGAAAGGCCTCAAAAGGTGGTCGCGCCCCTCCCCATGATCTGGTCCGAATTGGACTAGGGAAGGGGGGCGCCCCCTTCCTTCTTTCTCCTTCTCCCTTCCCTTCTCCTATTCCAACAAGGAAAGGAGGAGTCCTACTCCCGGTGGGAGTAGGACTCCCCCTTCTGGCGCGCCTCTCCTCCCTAGGCCGGCGGCCTCCCCCTTGCTCCTTTATATACGGGGGCAGGGGGGCACCCCAAGGACACACTTGATATACGATATTTTAGCCGTGTGCGGTGCCCCCCTCCACCATATTACACCTCGATAATACCGTTGCGGAGCTTAGGCGAAGCCCTGCGTCGGTAGAACATCATCATCGTCACCACGCCGTCGTGCTGACGAAACTCTCCCTCAACACTCGGCTGGATCGGAGTTCGAGGGACGTCATCGAGCTGAATGTGTGTAGAACTTGGAGGTGCCGTACGTTCGGTACTTGATCGGTCGGATCATGAAGACGTACGACTACATCAACCGCGTTGTGATAACGCTTCCGCTGTCGGTCTACGAGGGTACGTGGACAACACTCTCCCCTCTCGTTGCTATGCATCACCATGATCTTGCGTATGCGTAGGAATTTTTTTGAAATTACTACGTTCCCCAACAAAGAGGAGGGGCAGCCAGGGCAGCCGCGCGCCCCCTCCCCCTCTAATCCGAATTGGACAAGGAGAGGGGAGTAGGACTCCCCCCTTGGCGTGCCCTCCTCCTTGGCCGGCCGCCTCCCCCTAGCTCCTTTATATACGGGGGCAGGGGGCACCCCAAGACACACAAGTTGATCATTGATCTCTCTTAGCCGTGTGTGGTGCCCCCCTCCACCATAATCCACCTCGGTCATATCATAGCGGTGCTTAGGCGAAGCCCTGCATTGGTAACTTCATCAACACCGTCACCACGCCGTCGTGCTGACAGAACTCTCCCGCGAAGCTCTACTGGATCGTGAGTTCGTGGGACGTCACCGAGCTGAACGTGTGCAGTCCGCGGAGGTGCCGTAACTTCGGTGCTGTGATCGGTCGATCGTGAAGACATACGACTACATCAACCGCGTTGTCATAACGCTTCTGCTTACGGTCTACGAGGGTACGTAGACGACACTCTCCCCTCTCGTTGCTATGCATCACCATGATCTTGCGTGTGCGTAGGAAAATTTTGAAATTACTACATTCCCCAACCAAAATTGTAGTAGATTGGATAAATAGATCTTGCGGGAACGCGAGATAAAATAAATAAATAAAAATTGCAGCAAGGCATTTTTGTGTTTTTGGATTAATAGATCTGAAAATAAAAGCAAATAAAAATAGATCTCAAAGGCAAATATGATAAAGAAGAGACCCCGGGGCCGTAGATTTCACTAGTGGCTTCTCTCAAGAAAAATAGCATACGGTGGGTAAAGAAATTACTGTTGGGCAATTCACAGAACTTCAAATAATCATGACGATATCCAGGCAATGATCATTATATAGGCATCACGTCCAAGATTAGTAGACTGACTCCTGCCTGCATCTACTACTATTACTCCACACATCGACCGCTATCCAGCATGCATCTAGTGTATTAAGTTCATGGAGAAATGGAGTAATGCAATAAGAACGATGACATGATGTAGAGAAGAACTATTTATGTAGAAATATACACCATTTTGTTATCCTTAATGGCAACAATACATACGTGTCGGTTCCCCTTCTGTCACTGGGATCAAGCACCATAAGATCGAACCCATCACAAAGCACCTCTTCCCATGGCAAGAAAAATCGATCTAGTCGGTGATACGTCTCCAATGTATCTACCTTTTCCCACGCTTTTCCTCTTGTTTTGGACTCTAATTTGCATGATCTGAATGAAACTAACCCCAAACTGATGCTGTTTTCAGCAGAACTACCATGGTGTTGTTTTTGTGCAGAAATAAAAGTTCTCGGAATGGAACGAAACTTTGCGAGGATTTTTTATATCAATAATAAGAATTTCTGGAGCCAAGACCTGCCGGAGAAGGGCACTTGGGTGGGCACAACCCACCAGGGCGCGCCGGTTGTACCCACCTGGTGGCCCCGTGACGACCCCGCTGATACTATAAATTCATATATTTCCAGAAAAAATCAGGGAGAAAGAATTATCGTGTTTCACGAGACGGAGCCACCGCCAAGCCCTGCTCTTCCTTGGGAGGGCAGATCTGGAGTCCGTTTTGGGCTCCGGAGAGGGCGATCTTCGTTCTTCATCATGACCAACCAATCTCCATCGCCAATTCCATGATGCTCCCCACCGGGAGTGAGTAATTCCATCGTAGGCTCGCTGGTCGGTGAGGAGTTGGATGAGATTCATCATGTAATCGAGTTAGTTTTGTTAGGGCCCGATCCCTAGTATCCACTATGTTCTTAGATTGATCTTTCTACGACTTTGCTATGCTTAATGCTTGTCACATTGGGCATGGGTGCCATGAACTTTGATCTGAACCGTTTATGAATTCATCATTATACCATGTTTTAGATCCGATCTTGCAAGTGATAGTCACCTACTACGTGTTATGATCCGGCAACCCTGGAGTGACAATAACCGGGCCCACTCCCGGTGATGACCGTAGTTTGAGGAGTTCATGTATTCACTATGTGTTAATGCTTTGCTCCGGTTCTCTATTAAAAGGAGGCCTTAATATCCCTTAGTTTCCAATATGGACCCCGCTGCCACGGGAGGGTAGGACAAAAGATGTCATGCAAGTTCTTTTAATAAAGCATGTATGACTATTTACGGAATACATGCCTACATTATATCGATGAACTGGAGCTAGTGCCGTATCGCCCTAGGTTTTAACGGTTACATGATGAATATCATTCAACAAGTCACCGATCCAATGCCTACGAATTTGTCTTATATTGATCTTGCTGCGTTACTATTGCTATCATCACTGTTACACTTGCTACAAATTACTGCTATCACTGTTACTATTACCGTTGCTGCTGTCACTACTATCAAAACTATCAAACTACTTTGATACTGATCACTTTGCTGCAGATAATTAATCTCCAGGTGTGGTTGAATTGACAACTCAACTGCTAATACCTTCAAATATTCTTTGGCTCCCCTTGTGTCGAATCTATAAATTTGGGTTGAATACTCTACCGTCGAAAACTGTCACGATCCCTTATACTTGTGGGTTATCAGTCGGCCTAACTAAACCAAAGATTCGAAGAAGAATACCAGGCTATAATTAATCATGCATATAAGAGATCAAACGACTCAAATAACTTTCATGGATAAAAACATAGATCTGATCATAAACTCAAAGTTCATCGGATCCAAACAAACTCACCGCAAAAAGAGTTACATCAAATAGATCTTCAAGAGACCATTCTATTGAGAATCAAAAGAGAGAGAGGAAGCCATCTAGCTACTAACTACGGACCCATAGGTCTACAATGAACTACTCACGCATCATCGGAGAGGCACCAATGAGGATGATGAACCCATCCATGATGGTGTCTAGATTGGATCTGTGGTTTCTGGAAGTTGCGGCGGCTGTAATTGATTTTCGTCGACTCCCCTAGGGTTCTGGAATATTGGGGTATTTATAGAGCAAAGAGGCGGTGCGGGAGGCCACCGAGGTGGGCACAACCCACCTTGGCGCGCCTGGGCCCCCAAGCGCGCCCTGGTGGGTTGTGCTCCCCTCGGAGCACCCCTGAGGTACTTTCTTGGCCCATCGTGTGTCTTCTGTTCCAGAAAAAATCAGCAAAAAGTTTCGCTGCGTTTGGACTCCGTTTGGTATTGATTTCCTGCGAAGTAAAAAACAAGCAAAAAACAGCAACTGGCACTGGGCACTATGTCAATAGGTTAGTCCCAAAAAATGATATAAAGTTGCTATAAATGATTGTAAAACATCCAAGAATGATAATATAACAACATGGAACAATAAAAAATTATAGATACGTTGGAAACGTATCAAACGCACACGTCGGTGCAATGCAATCCCAAGGAAGAAATTCGACACAGACAGATGCAAGGTGGCCTAGTTTATTGCATCGCTCACAAAAGGCTTGTAGACATCTAGCAGGCACATGCTCAGGAGACTTGCAAATCGGGCAAACAACACGATTCATGGTTGGGTTCACCTGGGTGGGTTGCTGATTGCCCAGTTGGAGCCGATGAGGCACATCACCAGGGTGCTTGTCGATGTTGTCCACCCCCCCCCCCCCCCCCCCCGATGCAGACGCGGCCTTGGGTTTCTCCACTGTAACACCCCGAGAATCTTGCTACAGTAATTTCCCCCTAATGGCGGCCATGTCATCATGATTACTATGCAATTTGTCAGTTGCCTGAAATCAAAGTTAAATTCAAATTAAAAATTTTAAGTCCAGAAATAATTTCACCAAACACTAGAATAAAATGTTTGTATTAATGTTAAAAATCACCTTATACAAATGTTATGTTGAACCCAACAAAAATGTCCTTGTCTATTCTTGAAATGGGCCAACACCACTTATGTGGATCAATTAATTCCAAACCTAATTTTTTTATTAAACATTTCAAGATGGCATGACACTTTGTGAGGTACTTCAAAATATTACATAGTGATTATGTGAAAATTTTCATTTGGAACTAGATTCATTTGGTCACCATGTTAAATAGAAAACAGTAACTATCTTTTCACAGAAAAGTTAAACTCAAATTGCTCTATGCACTTTTGGCCCACTATGAAGAAGAAACTAGAGGCCCGACCCAACCTCCCAAGCGTCTCCCACCTCTCGCTACAGGAACTGGAGGCTGCGTGGAGGCCATCCCCATGGCGTTCTCCACGTGCTGTCCATCGAGCCCCTCCTTGGCGCCCTTAAGGCCGCCCCCTTTCTCCCCTCGAAACCCTAGCACCTCACTTTCTCTCCCCTCGTGCTGCTCCCCTCGATCCCGAGGTCGGCCTCGCCACTGTCCCCATGGACCTCGACGTCCCCGTGCACACCGAGCTCACCGCCGGCTAGGGCCTTGTCTTGGACCTCCGTCGCGCCCAGCTACATCACCCACGAAGACCAGCTCGAGCTCAATGCCCCTGTATCGAGCGGATCGACCGCGGCTTCATCCTCGGTGCCCGCCACTCATCGCCGTCGATCTCCACCGCCGGCGCCTCCCCGACCTCCCGAGCTCGTCAACGAGGACCGCTGTGAGGCCCTCATCCGATTCTCCTCTTTCTTCCTTCGGTTTAGTCGCCGTAGGCCGTCGTTCCACCACCATGGCAGGAGCTCGCGGACGCCATACGCACCCAGCCGCCGGTGGCTGCGCCGTGGGCCACGCACGCACGCATGCCCGTTCTCCACGCCCGCGCCCTCTGACTCCCGCCGCTGCTTCCCCGCCTGCGCTTGCGCGCCCGCGTGCTTGCCACTGTTGCCGCTGTTTTTGCTCTGCCCGCTGCTGCTCTATTACTGCCGCCGCCGCCGCTTGCTTGCCTATGCTGCCGCCCGCCCTTGGCCCTGCCTCCGTCGGCCGCTGCTCGCCGGCCGTCGCTCGTGGCCGGCCACAACCGCCGCTGCCTGCTACTGGCCTGGCCGTCGGTGCCTCGTGTGCCCGTGCGTTTTTTTAGACAACCTCAGGAAGCTTTTTATTGAGTCGTCACAATGTGTACAATGTGTACAGGGACGGAGGAAAGATCTCCAGGGTGGCCCAGCCACACACGACATCCGGTCCCGAGAAATAAAGCATGCTTTGCTAAGTTGTGAGCTTTATAATTTGAGCTCCTAAATTCATGGCTAATCTTACAAAAATCAAAATCTAAAGAGTGGTGTATTATTTCATACGCAATAGCTCCATAGAAGGACGCATTCTCCTTCTTCAGAGACTCCATCACCTGTTTACAGTTAGATGCAACATGAATACGCCGTTGGTAGAGGTCCTCTACTAGTTCTAAGCCTTCCCTGATCGCAATCGCTTCTAGAATCTCCGGATCCGCAATATGTCTCAATACCAGTACCAAAGCTCCCAAAAATAATCCGTCTGAACTTCTGCAAATCACCCCAACGGCCCCAAATCTAGCACGCCTTGGTGCCGCAGCATCTACATTGATCTTAACACATCCTGTGGCAGGGGCCTGCCACTAGGTCGGCCTGGGTGCTTTAGCACCAATCTGTTGTGGTTCCCTTGCATTAATGTGCTTTAGATCCTCAAGAAAGCTTGTGATGAAACCATTAATGGAATGTGGTGATTGGAAGATATCTTCATAGATCGCTTTTCTCCGAGCACGCCAAATAGCCCACATGATAACTGTTATGACCGGCCGGACCTACGGCCGTAGGAGGCCCACCGGGCAAGCTTAGCCCGCAAGTTATCTCAGTTTTTATTTCACATCGTGGTTATATGTACAACTTGTAAGACTATTTTGAGATTTAAGCAATAAGACTATTCCTATTGCCCGGCTCCCAGAGGAGCCGGAAACCCTAAACCCTAGCCGCATCTTGTCTTCGCCGCCGCCGCACCACACAAGGACGACGCCACGTCGCCGGCCGCCGCGCTCCAGCCCTCGCCCTCCTCCCTCGTTCCCCTACAACCTACGTCCGAGACCGGGAAGAACCCTAGCTCCTACCACCTTGGTATCAGCTAGCTTGGTTTCGACCATGTCCTCACCACCACCAACCCCTTCGCTGCCCCTCGCCACCACCGCCGCCGGGCCATCGCCGATCGCCAGGCCCCGCTGGCCCTTCCCTCGGCGCCGATGGATTCTTCCTCCGGCGCGTCGACCGGCCAGTCGCCGCCCTCCGTCATGGATCCGCCGCCATCACCGTCCACCACGCCAACCCTCTACTCCCCGGAGGCCATGGCCGGTGTCCTCAACGACCTGGTCGTCGCGGTCCAGGGAATCCGACTCTACCTGGCCAGCCCGTACGGGCCGCCACCGCCACTGCCGCCGGCTGTTCCCTGCGGACCCCCGACCCTGCCTTGGTACTCGGTCCCCGCGGCAATCGCCGGGGGCTACCCGGCGCTCCAGCCGCCGGCCGCGCCAGCGCCTTCCTGGCCACAGTGGCCCACGCCAGCGCTCGCGGCGCCACCCGCGCCCCCGCCCCAGCCCCACAGTGGCCGTCCTGGCCCGCGCCGGCCCCAGCCGCGCCATCCGCGCCCGCTGCGTCGGTCCAGATGCCACTGCCGCCGCCCAGCTCCAGCCTGGGCCAGTCCACACCGGGCGGTCTCACGATACAGCAGGTCCGGTTCCCACCGTCAGCATCTCCGATTCCGGCCTGGATCACCGGGACGTCACCACCGCCAGTTTACACGGAGGCCGGGGACCCGTTGGTGCCCACGCTGCAGTCCGGGGCCTCGTCGGCTCCACGGGGGCCTATGCCGGCCTCCCCACCATGGACCGGGCACTGTCATCAGCTCTCTGCATCGCCGAGCCGGTGGGCCCTGGCGCGACGACCCAGACACCGCCCCGGTTCGCCAAGATTGACTTCGCCACCTATGATGGCTTGGACGACCCGCTTAACTGGCTCAACCAGTGCGACCAGTTTTTACGTGGGCAGCGCACGCCGATGTCGGAGCGCACCTGGCTGGCTTCCTACCATCTCCGCGGTGCAGCCCAGACATGGTACTACGCCCTCGAGCAGGACGAGGGCGGCATGCCCCCGTGGGAGCGTTTCCGCGCGCTGTGCCTCCTTCGTTTCGGGCCGCCGATGCGCGGGAGCCGCCTGACCGAGTTGGGCCGCCTACCCTTCACCTCCACGGTGCAGGATTTCGCCGACCGCTTCCAGGCTCTGGCGTGTCACGCGCCGGGTGTGACGGCCCTACAGCGGGCTGAACTCTTCGTCGGCGGCCTTCCCGACCACATCCGCGTGGACGTCGAGCTGAAGGGGCCCCAAGACCTGCAGATGGCCATGTACTATGCTCGGGCATTCGAGCAACGCGCCCGGGCCTTGAGCGGACACCCGCGTCTCGTTGGGGCCGACACCCTCCACGGCCACCCCCGATAGCACCCGCGCCTTCGACCGCATCACCGGCGGCCACCCCGGCCGCGACGCGCCCTTTCCGACGCCTCTCTCAGGCGGAGCAGCTCGAGCGCCGGCGTTTGGGGCTTTGCTTTAACTGTGATGCGCCCTACGCCCCGGGCCATGTCTGCCCGCGCCTCTTCTACTTGGAGACGACCGACGAGACCAAGGATGACACAACCGATGATGGACTCGGCGAACCAGCCGCCGCGGAGCCCAGCTTGCACCCGCGCCCGCTCCGGCGACGGCCCTCGTCGTCTTGCTTCACGCGCTGGCTGGCATCCGTGATGAACGGACGATGCTTTTACTGGTCACGATCCATGGCGAGCGTCTGGTGGCCCTCTTGGGCACAGGTTCCATGCATAACTTCCAGCCTGAGGCCACCATGTGGCGCCTCGCGCTACAGCCGACAGGCGGGGAGCAGCTGCGGGTCACCGTCGCTAATGGAGACCGCCTCCACTGCCATGGGCTCGCACGGGACGTGCCCATCACTATCAGCGACGAGAACTTCACCATCACATGCGCAGGCATTGACTGGGGCTGCTTCGACTTCATCCTCGGCGTCGACTTCTTGCGGACTCTCGGTCCCATCCTTTGGGACTTCGACGCCCTAACGATGACCTTCTGGCGTCTCGGCTGCCGCGTCCGGTGGGAGGGAATTGGACGCACCCCGGCGACGCCCCCGCTCCAGCTGGCCGCGACCGCCACCGAGGCTGAGCATCCGCAGTTGGACAACCTCCTGCAGCAGCACGTCCACGACCACCGTATTCACCTCCTGCCGGGCTCGGCACCGGTGGTAGTACGGCCCTACCGGTATCCTCAGCTGCAGAAGGACAAGTTGGAGCGGCAGTGTGCACTCATGCTTGCCGCGGGCATTATCCGGATCCCCACGTCGCCATTCACTGCGCCGGTCCTCCTCGTTCACAAGTCGGACGGCACGTGGCATTTCTGCATCGACTACCGCGCCATTAAGGCTCTTACACTTAAGGACAAGTTCCCTATCCCGGTGGTCGATGAGCTCCTGGATGAACTGCATGGGGCGCGCTTCTTCACCAAGCTGGATCTCCGGTCGGGGTACCATCAGGTGCGCATGCACCCAGACGACATCGCCAAGATGGTGTTTCGGACTCATCACGGCCACTTCGAGTTCTTGGTGATGCCTTTTGGCCTCTCCAACGCCCCGGCTACCTTTCAGGCCTTGATGAACGATGTCCTCCGGCCCTACTTACGTCGGTTTGAGCTCGTTTTCGTTTATGACATTCTTATCTACAGTGCCTCTTGGGCAAAGCACCTCCAGCATGTGGCCATCGTCTTCAACGAGCTTCGGGCGCATCATCTTCATCTTAAGCGCTGGAAGTGCTCGTTCGGGACGCTTCTGTCGCTTACCTCGGCCACGTCATCTCGGCCGTGGGGGTGGCCATGGACGCCGACAAGGTGGCGGCCGTCGCTGCCTGGCCGATCCCGCAGTCTCCGCGGGCTCTTCGCGGATTTCTGGGCCTTGCGGGGTACTACCGGAAATTCATCCGGGAGTTTGGCCTCATCGCGGCCCCGCTCACGCGCCTTCTCCGTCGCGACGCCTTCTCTTGGGATGAGGAGGCCACCACAGCGTTCGAGGCCCTCAAGGGGGCCCTCACGACGGGTCCCGTCCTACAGATGCCTGATTTCGACCAACCGTTCACCGTCGACTGTGACGCCTCCGGTGCGGGGTTCGGTGCGGTCCTTCATCAGGGCGATGGACCCCTCGCCTTCTTCAGCCGGCCCTTTGCCGCCCGCCATCTTAAGCTGGCGGCCTATGAGCGCGAGCTCATTGGCTTGGTACAGGCGGTGCGTCATTGGCGGCCCTATCTTTGGGGTCGATCCTTCCGGATCCGTACGGACCACTACAACCTCAAGTTCATGCTGGATCAGAGGCTCTCGACCGTGCCGCAGCACCAGTGGATTAGTAAAATCTTCGGGTTTGACTTCACTGTCGAGTACCGTCCGGGTCGCCTTAACACCGTCGCCGACGCCCTGTCTCGGCGTGACGCCGACACGGACGACGGTGCGGCTGAGGGGGCGGCCTTCTGCATCATCACCGGGCCCTCCTTCGCCCTCTTCACCAACATCCGGTGGGCGACAGCAGCGGCGGCCGACACACTCCTCCTTCAGCAGTAGCTGGCTACGGGGGAGCTGGATGAGCCGTGGCGCCCCGCCGACGGCCTGCTCCTCCATGGGCGCCGGGTCTTCGTTTGGGCGCACGACGATCTTCGTCATCAGGTGCTGTGCCTCGCCCACTCGGCGGGCCATGAGGGTGTGCAGAAGACACTCCATCGTCTCCGCGCCGACTTCTACATTCCAGGTGATCATGCCCTGGTCTGTGAGTGGGTACGGTCTTGTGTGACGTGCTAGCGCAACAAGACGGAGACTCTACGGCCGGCTGGCTTGCTCCAGCCTTTCGAGGTGCCGTCCCAGGTCTGGGCGGACATCTCCATGGACTTCATCGAGGGCCTCCCCAAGGTGGGCGGCAAGTCCGTCATTCTCACGGTAGTCGATCGCTTCTCCAAGTATGCCCACTTCATCGCGCTCGGGCATCCCTACACGGCAGCGTCTGTCGCTCGGGCCTTCTTCGACGGTATTGTCCGTCTCCACGGGTTCCCATCTTCGATCGTCAGTGATCGGGACCTCGTGTTCACGGGACATGTGTGGCGCGACCTCTTCCGGATGGCAGGCGTTAAGCTACGCCTGAGCACAGCCTTCCACCCTCAGACGGGCGGCCAGTCCGAGGTCGTTAACAAGGTGATTGCCATGTATTTGCGTTGTGTCACAGGTGATCACCCTCGCGCATGGGTGGACTGGCTATCGTGGGCGGAGTACTCCTACAACACCTCTTATCACTCCGCCCTCTGTGCTATGCCTTTTGAGGTGGTTTATGGCCGACCACCCCTGCCGATTCTTCCTGTTGATCCGGCCCTGGCACGGACCGAGGCGGCCGGCGCTCTGCTGCAGAACCGTGACGAGATGCTGGTAGAAGTCCGGCAACACCTCCTTCAGGCCCAGCAGCTGGCCAAACACTACTACGACGGCAACAATCGCGAGGCGGAGTTTGCGGTGGGTGATTGGGTGTGGCTGCGTCTACTTCATCGCTCTACGCAGTCCCTCGACCCACGCGCGAATAGGAAGCTGGGTCCTCGCTATGTCGGTCCTTTGCTATCCTGGAACGCGTTGGGAAGGTGGCTTACCGTCTTCAGCTTTCGGCCGGTGCGCGGATCCATGATGTCTTCCATGTGAGGCTGCTGAAGCCCTTCCGTGGAGAGCCACCCGCGGTTCCTCCAGCACTACCGCCGGTCACCGATGGGCGTCTCCTTCCTGAGCCGGAGAAGGCGTTGAAGGCTCAGCTGCGTCGCGGCTCCTGGTACGTGTTGATTCAGTTGGCTGGACTTTCAGAGGAGGACGCTACTTGGGAGCAGCGCGAGGAGTTCCGCCAACACTACCCCGACTTTCAGCTCGAGGACGAGCTGTTTGCGCAGGCGGGGAGAGATGTTATGACCGGCCGGACCTACGGCCGTAGGAGGCCCACCGGGCAAGCTTATCCCGCAAGTTATCTTAGTTTTTATTTCACATCGTGGTTATATATACAACTTGTAAGACTATTTTGAGATTTAAGCAATAAGACTATTCCTATTGCCCGGCTCCCAGAAGAGCTGGAAACCCTAACCCTAGCCGCCTCTTGTCTTCGCCGCCGCCGCACCGTGCAAGGACGGCGCCACGTCGCCGGCCGCCATGCTCCAGCCCTCGCCCTCCTCCCTTGTTCCCCTACAACCTACGTCCGAGACCGGGAAGAACCCTAGCTCCTACCAATAACAATCATATGCGCAAACATATCTCTGTTCGAAGTTTCACTCATTGCGAAAAGCCAATCTTTGGGATGTTCTTCCATTTTGTCCACTAAGTGATGAACCAAATCCTCCGGCGCTAGGGCCGACACGCTGCTTGACATCGGGCACATAAAAAGAGCATGTCTCCATGTATCAACTGCCCCGCACAAGGGACACTTGTCCTCGGTAGCCATGTTTCGATGCTTCAGTAGTTTGACAGTGGGCATGGAATTTCTCGCAAGTCGCCACACAAACATTCGAAGCTTTGAAGGTACCTGCAAATGCCAAATATTACTCCACTTGTCCGCCTCATGCTGCACAATGGACGTTCCCTCCTCTTCATTCAGCCAAGCCTCTCGCTCATGTTTGGTTCGTAGGATCATGCGGTAAGCGGAACGAACGCTAAAAACACCCCTCGTTTCCTCATGCCAGGCCCAAAAGTCAGCAACCTTGCGGGTGCACAAAGGTATCTTGAGTATCTCTTCGGCATCAAACCTAGTGAATGTTGCCCTGATCAAATCCTCCTTCCATGACGCCGTGGTGTCATCAATAAGCTCGGAGACTAACTTTGGTGGATCTTGAGAAAGTGATGTTATGGGCCTCCTGAACCTGTCTCTCGGTATCCAATTATGTCTCCAGATATCTGTTGTTTCACCATTGCCAATCCTCTTCACAATGCCTTGCATCATTAAGTCACGACCATCAAGGATCGAGCGCCATATCTGAGAGGGGTGTGGCCCAAGCTCAGCTTCAAGTATCGAACACTCTGGGAAATAAACAACCTTCAGAATCCGGGCGCTCAAGCTGAGCTCTCCCGTTAGTAGCCTCCAAGCTTGACGAGCTAGGAGTGCTAAGTTGAAAATCTCCATGTCACGGAAGCCCAGCCCTCCCAGATGTTTGGGTCTGGTCATAATGTCCCATGCCACCCAGCTGGGTTTCCTTCTCCCTTGCTTGCTTCCCCACCAGAACTGTCTTATGATTGAAGTCATATAGTCACAAAGGCCTCTTGGTAATCTGAAACAAGACATAGAGTATACTGGTATCGCTTGGGCAACCGCCTTAATTAGGACTTCTTTACCTGCCGAGGACAAAAGCTTCTCCATCCAACCTTTGATCTTCTCCCAAACATGATCCCTCAAATATTTGACCGTGCCATTCTTCGAGCGGGCCACGTCAGTAGGCATGCCTAGGTAGCGTTCATTCAAAGTCTCCTTGTGCACATGTAAGGTGTTTTTAATGGAATCCTTCAGATTATCCGGACACCTCTTACTGAAAAATACGGAAGACTTCTCATGATTAATCCTCTGCCCCGAAGCTGCACAATAGGTCTCAAGCAAGTTTGATGCCACATCTGCACCCTCTACATTAGCCTTGAATAGCAACATGCTATCATCTGCAAACAAAAGATGGTTGACGGTGGGAGCCGTCGGGGCCACCTGAATACCTGCAAACGATGACGAAGAATTGGATTTAAGGAGGCACGAAAGGCCCTCTGCTGCAATCAAGAATAAGTAGGGGGAGATTGGGTCTCCTTGTCGGATCCCTCTTGATGGTTTAAATGATTCAAGCTTTTCTCCATTGAACATAACCGAGAATGAAACTGAAGACACCATGCTTATAACAGTATCTATCCACTGTCCCGCAAACCCAAGTTTTGCCATGATAGCTCTCAAGTATGTCCACTCTACCCGATCATAGGCCTTCATCATGTCCAGTTTCAACACACAAAAGTTGTTTGATTTAGACCAGGATCGCTTCATAAAGTGGAAACACTCATAAGCAGAAATAATATTATCTGTTATCAACCTTCCTGGAACGAAGGCGGACTGCTCCTCAGAAATTATGTCTGGAAGGATGAGTTTCAATCTGTTTGCAACCACCTTGGATGCTATTTTATACAAAACATTGCATAGACTAATTGGCCTGTACTGAGATAAGACCGTGGGACTTGTTACCTTGGGAATGAGTACCAAAACAGTATCATTGATGCACTCAGGGCTCTCCTCCCCCCGAACTATCCTCAAAATGATTTTTGTTACCTCTTCTCCACACATGTCCCAGTGTCTTTGATAAAAATGAGCAGGGAATCCGTCGGGCCCCGGCGCTTTTGTTGGAAACATCTGGAAGAGAGCAACGTTAACCTCCTCGTTAGTGTATGGAGCACACAAGGAAGCATTCATTTCAGTTGTCACCTTCCTCGGAACATGGTCAAGAACGGCATCCATATTCTGTACACCCTCCGAAGTGTACAAGCTTTGATAAAAATCATTAGCCATCGCTCGTAGCTCTACCGGATCATCAACCACAACTCCGAGGGAGTTTTGTAGGGCCTTTATCATGTTTTTCTTCCTGCGTATACTCGCCTGGAGGTGAAAGAATTTAGTGTTGCGGTCGCCCGCGGAAAGCCATTCTACCCTAGCCCTCTGCCGCCACATGACTTCCTCTCGATGGTACATCTCAATCAGGTTCTCATTGATCTTCAACTCAGCGTGTGAGGGCGCTGTTCTTGCTGGATCGCCACGCAGCTCTTCCAGGGCCATCTTCAACCTCTTTATTTCCTTTCTAACACTTTCGAAAGTGTCTCTGCTCCATTTAACTAAACCATTGCAAATATTTTGCAGTTTCTGTCTCATATCCTCCACTGACAAGCAAGGCGGGCCAACATCCCATTCGCTTGTTAACACGTCCCCAAGTCCTTCATGTGATTCCCACATCAACTCATACTTAAAAGATCTCTGCACCTCCACCTGTTCTGTGCTACCAAAGTCAATCAAAAGAGGTGAGTGGTCAGATGTGGCGCATGTGAGATGTGTTACGGAAGCCATAGAAAATTTGTTCATATATCCGGCATTGGCTAGAGCTCTATCCAGCCTGCATCTCGTATAACTTCCTTCCCACAACTTTCTTCTCGAAACGTCCAGAAGTTCCCCTTGAAGCCCAAGTCCTGCAACATGCAGATATCTGTAGTATCTCGGAATGCTTGTATTTGAGCATTACTATGCTGCCCTACACCCTCATGCTCTTCCGGACTTAAAACTTCATTAAAATCCCCCATGCACAGCCACGACAAAGAGCTCAAAGTGCTAATATTTTTCAAAACTGTCCATGTTTGGTGCCTCAAGTGTGTTTGTGCCTCACAATATACACATGTCAGCCTCCATTTGTCCTGGTTGTGCTCCTCAACCATAACATCCAAATAGTAAACCGAATAACCAAGAATCTCAACCTTTATTGAATTATTCCAAAACAAGCCAATACCACCACTTCGACCTTGACTACTAACAGGTGTGCCCGTGCATGCCGTAGGCACAGCCAGCAGAGGCTAGCCGGGCCCCTGCCATATGGGCCAGGCCCGACGTATATTAGGGGGCTAACCCGAATTAGCACTAACCCCCCTGTTTAGACTAATTTGGTTTTAGTTAGTACTCCTCCGTAAACTAATATAAGAGTGTTTAGATCACTACTTTAGTAATCTAAACGCTCTTATATTAGTTTATAGAGGGAGTAGTACTTACCCAATGACATGCGGGTCCCATTGCTAAATAAATCAATTTAGTTAAATTAAATAATTATCAGTCAATGACATATGGGACCCACGAGTCAGTTTGACCAGTCAACTTTGACGCAGTCAACATTGACTTTAACCTGATCCCACATGTCATTGATTGTATCTGCCACTACACTAGGTGACATAAGTAATGTTACTGTTTTAATTTCGAATTTAAATATAATCCAGAAATTCCAAAAATTGTTTAAAACTTTGAAAAGTCATATAAATTCGACCGTAGCTCCTATGAAAATAATTTATACATGAAAATTGCTCAGAAAAATACAACAAATCTGAATTTGCAACCCGTTCATCTGTCACATGCCCCTAGCATGCTGAACATGGAACCGCCCCCCTCTTTTCATCTGTCCGGAAAATGCCAAACACCGAGAAAACCCCTCCGGATGTTTTCCCTCTCCGTCTACAACATGTAGCACCGCGTTAGAACACCCTAGCTTTGCATATCGTCATGTCATGCTTAGTGATGCGTCTATTTGCTTATATTTACTGTTTTCCCCCTCTTCTCTCCGATAGACCCCGAGACCGATGCTGCCCTGTGATCGACTACGTCAACGACGACCCTTCCTTTTCAGCAGAGCTTCCAGGCAAGCAAACCCCCATTGATCATTCTGATATCGCCCATTCCATTCTCTCTCATGCTTGCATTAGATTTTTCTACTGTACTTGATTGCTGCTATTCTTATGCATAGCCTGTTTTTGTTACCTGCTTATTCTAATGTGCTTAGCATAGGTTGGTTAGAGATCCATCAGTGACCCCCACCTTGCCCCAGTTGCCCCGCTTTATGTTCGATGACTCGATCAAGGTGATCGACGTTGCTACCTCTTGAGCTTGCGTTGTTTTTCCCTTGAAGAGGAAAAGGTGATGCAGCAAAGTAGAGTAAGTATTTCCCTCAGCTTTTGAGAACCAAGGTATCAATCCAGTAGGAGACAACGCGCAAGCCACCGAATACCTGCACAAACAAACACCAACTTGCACCCAACGTGACAAAGGGGTTGTCAATCCCTTCACGGTTATTTGCAAAGTGAGATCTGATATAGATGGATAAACGGTAAAGTAATATTTTTGGCATTTTTGGTTTGTGGAACGGAAAGTAAAAAATTGCAAAGGAAGTAAATAGGAAACTAAAATTGTAGATCGGAAGCTTATATGATGGAAAGTAGACCAGGGGGCCATAGTGTTGGGGAACATTGCATGCAATTTAAAAAAAAATTCCTACGATCACGCAAGATCAATATAAGAGATGCGTAGCAACGAGAGGGGGAGAGTGTGTCCATGTACCCTCGTAGACCGAAAGCAGAAGCGTTAGCTTAACGCGGCTGATGTAGTCGAACGTCTTCTCAATTCAACCGATCAAGCACCGAACGTATGACACCTCCGAGTTCTGCACACGTTCAGCTTGATGACGTCCCTCGAACTCTTGATCCAACAAAGTGTTGAGGGAGAGTTTCATCAGCACGACAGCGTGGTGACAGTGATGGTGAAGTGATCCGCGCAGGGCTTCGCCTAAGAACTACGACAATATGACCGGAGGAGTAAACGGTGGAGGGGGGCACCGCACATGGCTAAGAACAATTGATGTGCTTAGAGGTGCCCCTGCCCCCGTATATAAAGGAGGGAGAGGGGAGCAGGCCGGCCTAGGGCGCGCCAAGTGGGAGGAGTCCCACTTGGACCCCTAGTCCAATTCGCCCCCCTTTCCTTTTATCGGAAGGGGAAAGGGGGAAGGAGAAGGAAAGGGGGGCCGCACCCCCTACCCTTGTCCAATTAGGACACCCCATGGGGGGGGGGCGCCACCCCCTTGTGGGCTTCCTTGCCTCCCTCCTATGGCCCATATCTTTTCCCCGGGGGTTCCGGTAATCCCCCCGGTACTCCGATATGTACCCGATACATTCTGAAACACTTCCGGTGTCCGAATACTATCGTCCAATATATCAATCTTTACCTCTCGGCCATTTTGAGACTCCTCGTCATGTCCGTGATCTCATCCGGGACTCCGAACAATCTTCGGTCACCAAAACACATAACTCATAATACAAATCATCATCGAACGTTAAGCGTGCGGACCCTACGGGTTCGAGAACTATGTAGACATGACCGAGACACATCCCCGGTCAATAACCAATAGCGGAACCTGGATGCTCATATTGGTTTCTACATATTCTACGAAGATCTTTATCGGTCAAACCTTTATGACAACATACGTAATTCCCTTTGTCTGTCAGTATGTTACTTGCCCGAGATTCGATCGTCGGTATATCTATACCTAGTTCAATCTCGTTATCGGCAAGTCTCTTTACTCATTCTGTAATACATCATCTTGCAACTAACTCCTTAGTCACTTTGCTTGCAAGCTTCTTGTGATGTGTATTACCGAGAGGGCCCAGAGATACCTCTCCGATACATGGAGTGACAAATCCCAATCTCGATTCACACCAATTCAACAGACCCCTTCGGAGATACCTGTAGAGCATATTTATGATCACCCAGTTACGTTGTGACGTTTAATAGCACACAAGGTATTCCTCTGGTATCCGGGAGTTGCATGATCTCATGGTCGCAGGAACATGTATTTGACATTAAGAAAGTAGTAGCAGTAAACTAAACGATCATATGCTATGCTAACGGTTGGGTCTTCTTCATCACATCATTCTCCTAATGATGTGATCCCGTTATCAAATGGCAACTCATGTCCATGGTTAGGAAACCTTAACCATCTTTGATCAACGAGCTAGTCTACTAGAGGCTCACTAGGGACACTCTATTTGTTTATGTATTCACACATGTATCAAGGTTTCCGATCCATACAATTCTAGCATGAATAATAAACCTTTATCATGAACAAGGAAATATAAAATAACAACTTTATTATTGCCTCTAGGGCATATTTCCTTCAGTCTCCCACTTGCACTAGAGTCAATAATCTAGTTCACATCGTCACGAGATTACCACCCATTGTTCACATCGCCATTTGACCAATATCCAAAGAGTTTACTCGAGTCAATAATCTAGTTCACATCGCTATGTGATTAACACCCAAAGAGTACTAAGGTGTGATCATGTTTTGCTTGTGAGAGAGGTTTAGTCAACGGGTCTGCCACATTCAGATCCGTATGTATTTCGCAAATTTCTATGTCTACAATGCTCTGCATGGAGCTACTCTAGCTAATTGCTCCCACTTTCAATACGTATCCATATTGAGACTCAGAGTCATTTGGATCGGTGTAAAAGCTTGCATCGACGTAACTCTTTACGACGAACTCTTTATCACCTCCATAACCGAGAAATATTTCCTTAGTACTCTTAGGTAACTAAGGATAACTTTGACCGCTGTCCAGTGATCCACTCCTGGATCACTATCGTACCCCCTTGCCGAACTCATGGCAAGGTATACAGTAGGTCTGGTGCAGAGCATAGCATACTTTACAGAACCTATGGCTGAGGCATAGGGAATGACTTTCATTCTCTTTCTATTTTGTGTCGTGGTCAGTTTTGAGTCTTAGTCAACTTCACACCTTGCAACATAGGCAAGAACTTTTTCTTTGACTGATCCATTTTGAACTTCTTCAAAATTTTGTCAATGTATGTGCTTTGTGAAAGTCCTATTAAGCGTCTCGATCTATCCCTATAGATCTTGATGCCCAATATATAAGTAGCTTCACCGAGGTCTTTGATTGAAAGAAATCTTATTCAAGTATCCTTTTATGCTATCCAGAAATTCTATATCATTTCCAATAAACAATATGTCATCCACATATAATATTAGAAATGCTACAGAGCTCCCACTCACTTTCTTGTAAATACAGGCTTCTCCGAAAGTCTGTATAAAACCATATGCTTTGATCACCTCATCGAAGCGTATATTCCAACTCCGAGATGCTTGCACCAGTCCATAGATTGATCGCTGGAGCTTGCACACTTTGTTAGCACCTTTAGGATCGACAAAACCTTCTGTTTGCATCATATACAACTCTTCTTTTAAGAAATCCATTAAGTAATGCAGTTTTGACATCCATTTGCCAGATTTCATAAAATGTGGCAATTGCTAACATGATTTGGACACACTTAAGCATCGCTACGAGTGAGAAAATCTCATCGTAGTCAACACCTTGAACTTGTCGAAAACCTTTTGCGAGAAGTCGAGCTTTGTAGATAGTAACACTACCATCAGTGTCCGTGTTCCTCTTGAAGATCCATTTATTCTCAATGGCTTGCCGATCATTGGGCAAGTCCACCAAAGTCCACACTTTGTTCTCATACATGGATCATATCTCAGATTTCATGGCCTCAAGCCATTTGTCGAAATTGAAGGAAATATGCCCTAGAGGCAATAATAAAGTTGTTATTTTATATTTCCTTATACCATGATAAATTTTTATTATTCATGCTAGAATTGTATTAACCAGAAACTTGATACATGTGTGGATACATAGACAAAACACCGTGTCCCTAGTAAGCCTCTACTAGACTAGCTCGTTAATCAAAGATGGTTAAGTTTCCTAACCATAGACATGTGTTGTCATTTGATGAACGGGGTCACATCATTAGAGAATGATGTGATGGACGACCCATTGTAGGATCGAAAGTATGTCTAGAGGGGGGTGATTAGACTACTTGACCAAATAAAAATCTAGCCTTTTCCCAATTTTAATTCTTGGCCGATTTTAGCAACTTAGCACAAGTCAAGCAATCAACATACAGATGCAATTCTAAGAGTATAGCAGCGGAATGTAGAACAATTGCATATGAAGGTAAAGGGAGGATTTTGGAGGGAGCAAATGCAATGTATACACGGAGATTTTTTATCCGTGGTTCCGATAGGTGGTGCTATCGTACATCCACGTTGATGGAGACTTCAACCCACGAAGGGGAACGGTTGCGCGAGTCCACGGAGGGCTCCACCCACGAAGGGTCCACGAAGAAGCAACCTTGTCTATCCTACCATGGCCGTCGCCCACGAAGGACTTGCCTTACTAGGGTAGATCTTCACGAAGTAGGCGATCTCCTTGCCCTTACAAACTCCTTGGTTCAACTCCACAATCTTGACGGAGGCTCCCAAGTGACACCTAACCAATCAAGGAGACACCACTCTCCAAGAGGTAATAGATGGTGTGTTGATGATGAACTCCTTGCTCTTGTGCTTCAAATGATAGTCTCCCCAACACTCAACTCTCTCGCATAGGATAGGATTTGGTAGAAAGATGATTTGAGTGGAAAGCAACTTGGGGAAGGCTAGAGATCAAGATTTATGTGGTTGGAATGGAATATCTTGACCTCAACACAAGTGTAGGTGGTTCTCTCTCAGAAAATGTATGTTGGAAGTGTAGGCATGTTCTGATGGCTCTCTCCATGAATGAAGAGTGGGTGGAGGGGTATATATAGCCTCCACACAAAATCTAACCGTTACACACAATTTACCAAACTCGGTGGGACCGAATCAGAAAACTCGGTAGGACCGATTTGGTTCATAATGTGACCGTTAGGATTTTCGGTGGGACCGACATGTCAACTCGGTGGGACCGATGTCATTAGGGTTAGGGCATAACGTAATCTCGGTGAGACCGATTACACAAACTCGGTGGGACCGATTTTGGTAATAAGCTAACCAGAGAGTTGGTCAGGCAAACTTGGTGGGACCGATTCGCTCATCTCGGTTGGACCGCAACGTTACGAAAGGAAAACAGAGAGTTTGCATTGCAATCTCGGGGGGACCGATCGCTCATCTCGGTTTGACCGAAACGTTACGAAGGGAAACAGAGAGATTACAATCCCATCTCGGTGAGACCAAGATCCCTATCGGTGAGACCGAAAAGACTAGGGTTTGTGGCAGTGGCTATGTCAAGTGAACTCGGTGGCGCCGGATAGATCAAATCGGTGGGGCCGAGTTTGACTTTTGGTTTGGGACATATTTGGATATGAGAAAGTAGTTGAGGGTTTTGGAGCATATCACTAAGCATTTTGAGCAAGAACCTCATTAGGCAACACCTCACCCCCTCTTAATAGTATTGGCTTTTCCTATGGACTCAATGTGATCTTGGATCACTAAAATAGAAAATGTAGAGTCTTGTGTTTCGAGCTTGAGCCAATCCTTTTGTCCTTAGCATTTTGAGGGGTCCACTTTCTTAATCCATGCCATGCCAATCATTGAGCTTTCCTGAAATATTTATCTTGAAGTAGCATCAGCTCAATGAGCTATATGTTGTTAGGAATTACCAAAACCACCCATGGATAGTTGCACTTTCAATCTCCCCCTTTTTGGTAATTGCCGGATGTGGGGTTCCGGCAAAACCCTTAAGGTTAGAACCCTGGGGTGCGCGCGAAGTCTTTCCCTCCTACCGAGCCGCGCCCTAGCTCAATAAGATCTCGCGGACGAACTCGCAACACAGAAAGACACAAGATTTATACTAGTTCGGGCCACCGTTGTGGTGTAATACCCTACTCCAGTGTGGTGGTGGTGGATTGCCTCTTGGGCTGATGATGAACAGTACAAGGGGAAGAACAGCCTCCTGAGGTTGAGGTGTTCTTGTGGCTAGGGTAGGCTCTCGATCAGATCAGATCAAGCTGAGATGCCCCTACTGTGGTGGCTAGTTCTACTTATATAGGCCCTGGTCCTCTCCCCAAATATTGAGTGGGAAGGGAGCCAACAACGGCGGGCGAATTTGAAGGGGGACAACTAGTACAAGCTATCCTGACAAAAGTGGTCTTCGCCTGCGAAAGGCTCTGGTGGTGACGCCGTCTTGGGCTCCACGATGATCTCCGTCCTGCCGTCCTTTCGGTCTTGGTCTCGTTGCACCAATATGGCAACCTTTGCCTGATGCCTCGGTACTCCTCGCCTGTGCTCGCCTCCTTAGCACCAAAGAGGAAACAAGGACGCTGCGCGCGCTGGCGCCCGCCTGGTGCCGATCGTCATGGCTCACGTCACGAGAGCCTCGTGAGGTTTGCCCCGCCTTGATATCTCCGCTCCTCGTGAGCCCGCCTGGCCAGGCCAGTCCTGAGGAGGTCTTGCGTCGTCCGGCTCACGAGGCTTGGCCCCTCGCGAGGGTCTTGGGTGCCTTGTTGATGAAGATGGGCCGTACGACCCACTGACTTAGCCACGTCGTGGGCCGCAGGCAGGCAAGTCTGGGGACCCCCGTTCCCAGAACGCCGATAGTAGCCCCCGGGCCCAAGGTGCCCTCGGGCTTGGCTTCGCGGCGAAGCCAAGGGTCAAGTACGGAGCGCCGCGGGCCCCAAAAGCCTGCGGCCTCGGTTGACGCGTGGCGGCTGATTGGACGTGGGCGCCTCCGCTTCCCCACGCTGCCTCGATAACTGCTCGATTGGACAAAAGGCTGGCGCGGACATCGCTTGCCTTCATTGTTTCTTCCTCGCCTTGCTCCAGATCCCCTTTCTCGCTCCTCGCCACCGCTACCTCAGATCTGCTCCAACCTTGCTCCGCATCTGCGACCCATGGCGCCGCGCAAGGTCAGGACTTCCTCAACGCCGGCTTGGTATGAGCCGGCTCTTGAAGCACCCACCGTCACAGAGAAGAGCCTCGCCTCTGATGTGCCGGAGCCTGAGGGAAGCACCTTCTTCCCCTTCTTCTCGAGCAGCGTCGCCGTCGGGTTGGTCCCTCCTTTCTCCGACTTCTTTTGTGAGGTTCTCGACCACTACGGGCTGCTGGCGTTGCACCTCCATCCCAACTCTGTCCTCCTCTTGTCCATCTTCGCCTACTACTGCGAGGCGTACCTGGGCGTGCTGCCATCTGTGGCGCTTCTGCGCCACTTCTTCTTCCTTCGCGTCACCGACAGGCCACTCTCCGGATGCGCCAACTTCGTCGCGTCTAGCAAGGCCAACTCGATCTCGAGCACCGGGAAGAGGGCCGACAATATCCGATCCAAATGGGTCATGATGGACGCCAAGTGCGCCCATCCGCGCCTGGTGTTACCGACGGAGGTGCCCCGGCTTGACAAGGGGTAGTCCAAGGCGGAGCTTGCCGATGAGCGGGCGTTGTCTATGTTGGGGCAGATGACGACTGACTTGAAGCCGGGCAACGCGAAGGCAGCCAAGGTGATGGGAGCAATGCTCCTGAGGGAGTTCTTGATGCTGCGACTTGCCCCTCTCCACGCGCTCGCGCCCCTTGTGGGAGGTTGAAGAAGAGGGGAACAAGACCCGTCTGAGGCCTGGGGCCCTTCCCGGCGACGAATTGGATGTTGTCCTGCGCCTCATAGTTGGGGACAACCAGGAGTACCCGCCTAGTGCCTTCGTTCCTTTGTTCCTCCTCAAGGACTGGGAGGAACTTGTCGCCTCCAGGCCAACCTTTGACGCGCGCGGCCTGGTGCCGCCGGTGCTCGCAGGAGCTCCTACAGCACTGAAGCCGGTGGAGGTGTCCTCCGACGAGTCCCGTGGAGGGGAGGAGGAGGTGGACTCAGAGAAGACTCTTGAAGAGGTGGGGGAGACTTCTCCTCTGAGCAAGGCCGAGATCCTCCGCGCCCTGCCCGACGACGCCGAGGCCGACGCTCGCCAGGAGGAGAGGGGGCAGCCCCTCATCCCGACAAGGGGCAGGTCGTCGTTGGTTCCTCGAGATGCCACCCCTGTCTCGACGCCTCCTGAGGCTGGCTCCGGCCCTTCTACTGCCGGGCCCCGCGTGCCCACTCCTCAGGTCCCGACGCTGTCAGGCTTCAAGCTCCCCAAGCGGAAATATGTTGCAGTGGATCGGTAAGTGCCTTAAGCTTCGCCTTGTCCCCGCTTGTGCTTGTTATTTCCTGATGTTCGCCCTTGGTCGATCAGGCCGAAGCCTTCAGCGAAGAAGAGGAAGGAGGATACGGCGGCCGTGCCTTCCTCCGCAGAGAAAGGAGGCAGCAGCGCCCGCACCTCCCCAATCCGGTCGTCCTCGCGAGGCCAAGAGGAACATCACCGTGTGGAATCAGCCCCCATGGCCCCGCTAGCTCCGGAAGTGCCGGCGTCTGGCGCGGTTGATGAGGTCCCAGCTGCTCCGGAACCCGCAATCTCCCAGGCCCTGGCGACGACGTCGCCTCCTCCTACTGCCGCACCTTCACTCCTAGGTTCTTCTACCTCTGCTGCTGTCCTGGAGCGTGCTCTTTTGGAGATGACCCAGTTGCAGGCAGATCTCCTGAGCGCGGACCCGCGCCTGGTGGCCGGGCGCCTGGAGCTGGCTTCTAGCTGGCTTCACTCCGACTTGGCAGTTCGCGCGACGCCGAGTCAGGCCACGGCGTCCTCCAAAAAGGAGAAGCAGAGCGCCGCCACTGCTACAGCCGATCATGAGGCGGCACTAAAGGACGTGAAGGCCGCCCGCGACCGCTACCGAGAGCTGGAGGACGAGCTGAAGAGCCTGCGTGACAAGCACGCCAAAGAAGCACGCTGCCGCCAAGCGAAGGAGGAGGAGATGAAGGCCCGGGAGGAGGCCATCAAGAACCGTGATGCTGAGCTGGCAGAGTTGGGGAAGACGCAGGCCGCCGAGCGCAACCGGTTGGACGAGCTGGAGCGGAAGGTGGAGGCGAGGGAGGCCGATCTTGACGCCAAGGCGCGAGTCCTGGCCGAAGACCGCGTGGCCTTTGCCGATCTCGAGAAGAGATCTCGAAGGGCACTGAAGACGCTCTACGAGCACGGCTTGGAGAAGTCGCTGGCCACCGATGAGGACGGCCCCGCCCGGTTGCTTCCTCTCTTGGTGAAGGCGCTCGAGGAAGTCGTTGATGGTGTCGGTCCCATGGCGGAGGCAGAAGCTCGCGTCCTGTCTTCAGCTGCATTGACTCGCGTCTTCAGCCATCTACACCTCTGCGACCCCAATGCTTGCCTTGATGAGCTGCTGGAGCCCATGGCCGATGATCTTAGCACAGCCGCCGCCGCAGCTGTACAAGGTCAGGTGGAGGGCTTGCTGAGGAAGTTCCGCGGCTTTGTCTCCGCTCCTTTGTCCGGCGATGCCGCCGATCCTGCGGCTGGTGATGAAGGTGAAGACGACGTTACCCATGGAGGAGCACCTTCCGCAGGCGATGGCGGTGTCTAGGGGTGACCTGCTGCTATTCTCCCGTTTTGTTCCTACAACATGTATCAGGCCTCGCGGAGGTGTTTAGACTCTTCATTTGGTATTGTGAGGACAATGTGCTTGTAATATTTGCTTCGAGATTTTGTGCTTTCCTTCCTATCTGCTTTGTGTTCTACGTCGGCAGAGCCCGGCCCCGCGCATACCTCAACCGCCATTGGGCCGACCAGAGACCAGGACGGACCAAGGAGTGAGGGGCTACGTGACCAGTTAGGCTCCTGAGTCGCGATGCTCAGGAGTCCCCCTTGACGCGTGAACAGCATATAGGGAGAGTTTGCGAGGATAGGTTGATGTTCTACGTCAGCAGAGCCCGGCCCCGCGCATACCTCAACCGCCATTGGGCCGATCGGAAACCAGGACGGACCAAGGAGTGAGGGGATATGTGACTAGTTAGGCTCCTGAGTCGCGATGCTCAGGAGTCCCCCTTGACGCGCAAACAATCTCCATACCTTCCCTCGCTGAGGCCTCGGGAGGGGCGTGCGACGACCAGGTCCGGGAGGCCTGTTTGGGCGGCATGCACTTGGGCGTGACCCGAGAGCAGCCCCCAGGTCCGGGAGGCCTGGTTGGGTGGCGAGCGCTTGGGCGTGACCCGAGCGCAGCCCCCGTGCCCAGCCCCCTTGCGCGGCTCTCCCGAGGGGAGGCGTTGCGGTGAGGCCGGACGCTGAGCTCTGGGCTCCCTGAGGTTGGTACGACCGTGAAGACGCCCTCAGTTGTTTATCACCAGCACGGAGCATAGTGCTTCCGCTTGTGCACGGGCATGCCGCTCCTCGGCAGTGTCGACGGCCAGCGTGGATCATGGTGCTTCCACTTGTGCGTGGGAGGGTGCCCCCCTCCGAGAGGAGCCCCCGGGGCGTGTACAGCCCCACCGTGACACGTGGCTTGCGCGGCATGGCTGCGAGGTGTATCTGGGCACTCGTGAGCCAGCGCGGGACTCACGAGGCCCTACCTCAAGGCGGGTTGCGCCTGGTCTTGAGTCTTGGTTGCTGTGTGTTCCTGCAACGCGGTTAGGTGCAAGCACTCTGCGTCCTCAGGTCCCGGCCCTCGAGCGAGCTCAGCCGCCGCTGGTATGCCAGGTCGCGATGCCGTGGTCAAGGCCAGGGTTTGAGGGCTGGAGAGCCAGTAAGAGCTCCTGAGTCGCGATGCTCAAGAGCCCCCCTTTTAACGCGCAAGCGAATTGCACGGGATGAATGGACCCGTGGCCGGTGGCGATCGAGTAGGTGATAACCGTAGGCAGGTTAAGCATGGAAGGCAAATCAGCTTGAGTAAATGCAGGAAGACACATGCCACTGGGTCCGGCCCGAGCGGCTTGGGGATGATGCAGCCTGAGGGGCGCCCCCAGCAAGGTAAGCTAAAGACATAAGCAGAAGGGGTACATGCCACAGGGACGGACCCATGCGGCCTGGGAATAATGTAGCCCGAGGGGCGCTCCCAGCTAAACGAGCTTGGAAAATGTCACCTGGTTCTGTAGACGAAGTAGAGTTGGTGCAGCTGAAGGCGTGCGTCGAAGGGATGACTCTTCACGAGCCACCGGGGCCCTGAGCCTCCGGAGGCTCTGGGGGCTCGGGAGGCTCCTTGAAGACCGTCTCCATTTCTTACAGGACGGCGTGGTACCTGGCCTCCTGAGCCACCAGGACGCGCCGCATGTTGCGCTGATAGGCTGACGCCACGCTCGGCAAGCCGAAGGGCATGCGAACGTAGCTGTGTGGCGGCCCCCCGCAACGGCCCACACACGAAGGCTAGAAACGCTCCTGAGATGCGGCCCTGTTGAGCCCCAGGACGTCGATGCAGACACGCAACCCAGCGTCCTCGCCTGGATGGGGAGCTGCACCTCATGGGCAGCTGTCGCCGTGCATGGCTCTTGCGTCTTGCAGTTCCTGAGTGGTCTTGGTGATGAACTCTTGAGTGGTGGGCGCTCCTTGCCATGTGTTCTCCTGAGGGAAACGTGTCGCGAAGCATGCCTCCAAGTGGTGCCCAAGCGCCTCCCTCGTGAGGTTGGAAAGGTCTGAGGCCCTCTAGAAGAGAGCCCCCGAGCCCTGCCCAAGGAGGGCGCCGGGCGCTCCTTCCTATGTGATGGAGGGAGGCGCACCTGAAGCGGGCGCTGACCCTAATGAGGCTCCAGCTGCGTCGCCGCCCTCCTGAGATCCTGCTCGGCGCAGCTGCTTCTTCTTCTTGGGGAGGGCCTTAGGAGGGCCCTCGCTTTTGCGGTTGGGGTCGTTGATTGCTGCAGCTTGGGAGGCGCGCTCGAGGGAGCACACCGCATCTCTCTCTTCACATGGGACCGTGATGATTCCGCCGCTTCCCGGCATCTTGAGGACGTTGTAGCCGTGATGGGTGACTGCCATGAACTTGGCCAGTGCCGGATACCCGAGGATGGCGTTGTACGGCAGGCGGATGTGCGCGACGTCGAAGTCGATGAGCTCGGTGCGGTAGTTCTTGCGCTCTCCGAAGGTGACAGGCAGGTGGACCTGCCCTATCGGTGTGGTGGAGCCGTCGGTAACTCCTGAGAAGGGCTTGGTAGGCTGAAGCTGCTCATATGGCACTTGGAGGTTGTCGAACGTGTCGACGGACATGACGTTGAGCCCTGCGCCGCCGTCGATGAGGGTCTTGGTAACTTGCACATTGCTGATGACTGGTGAACAAAACATCGAGAGAGCGCCAGCGGTGGCTGCGCACTTCAGCTGATCTGCCGAGTTGAAAGTGATGGTGCATTGGGACCACCTGAGTGGGCGCGTGGCCTCGAGCTTGGGGAGCACCGCGTTCACTTCACAAGCGAACTGTTTGAAGATGCGTTGAGAGGCCGGGGCCTGTGCGCCGCCCAAGATGCAGGCGATTGCACGCGGCTCCTGGAAGCCACCAGCCCCCTCATCCTGATGGTGATCGTCGTTCCTCCTTGGTGGCGGCAGCGGGGGAAGACCGGGGTTGCCCTGGGGGCGATCCTCACGAGGCTGGTCCCTCCAGGCGCCGTCGCGAGGATTGTCCTGCCAGCGGTCCTCACGAGGCCTGTCGCGCCACTCCTGGCGCGGGCCACGGTCATTCTAGCGTCCGCCCCCATGTCCTCCTCCACAACCATAGCCCCGGTCGCTACGCTCGGAGCGTCGACCGAAGCGTCCTTCACGGATGGCTCTGAGCTCTTGACAGTCAGTGGTGTTGTGGGTGTTCAGATTGTGGAAGGCGCAGAACGGTCGGCTGCTCTTGGATGACTCGGGCTGATCTCTGCCCCGCTTGGTGTCGGGCTCCGCCGCGAGCACTGCCGCTTCCTTGCGATTCACGTCCTTGGCCTTGGCTTTCTTCTCCTCTGTGCCCGCGGCGGGCAGCTCGAGGAGGGAGAGGCGCCCCTCCTCAGCTCTTGCGCACTTGGTCGCCAGGTTGAACAGCTCCTGAGATGTGCACAACTCCTCATGGATAGCGAGCTCTTCCTTCATCTTGACATCACTGTCGGATGTGGGGTTCCAGCAAATCCTTAAGGTTCGAACACTGGGGTGCGCGCGAAGTCTTTCCCTCCTACCGATCTACGCCCTAGCTCGCTAAGATCTCGCGGACGAACTCGACGAACTCGCAACACAGGAAGACACGAGGTTTATACTGGTTCGGGCCACCGTTGTGGTGTAATATCCTACTCAAGTGTGGTGGTGGTGGATTTCCTCTAGGGCTGATGATGAACAGTACAAGGGAAGAACAGCCTCCTGAGGTTGAGGTGTTCTTGTGGCTAGGGTAGGCTCTCGATCGGGTTGGATCAAGCTAAGATGAGATGCCCCTACTATGGTGTCTAGCTCTACTTATATAGGCCCTAGCCCTCTTCCCAAATATCGAGCAGGAAGGGAGCCAACAACGGCGGGCGAATTTGAAGGGGGACAGCTAGTACAAGCTATCCTGACAAAAGTGGTCTTCGCCCGCGAAAGGCTCTGGTGGCGACACTGTCTTGGGCTCCACGATGACCTCCATTCTGCCGTCCTTCTGGTCTTGGTCTCGTTGCACCGATATGGCAACCTTTGCCTGATGCCTCGGTACTCTTCGCCTGCGCTGGCCTCCTTAGCACCAAAGAGGAAATAGGGACGCTGCGCGCGCTGGCGCTCGCCTGGCGCCCGCCTGGTGTCGTTCGTCATGGCTCACGTCACGAGAGCCTCCTGGTTTGCCCCTGTCGGATGTGGGGTTCCGGCAAACCCTTAAGGTTCGAACACTGGGGTGCGCGCGAAATCCTTCCCTCCTACCGATCTACGCCCTAGCTCTCTAAGATCTCGCGGACGAACTCGACGAACTCGCAACATAGAAAGACACGAGGTCTATACTGGTTCGGGCCACCGTTGTGGTGTAATACCCTACTCCAGTGTGGTGGTGGTGGATTGCCTCTTGGGCTGATGATGAACAATACAAGCGAAGAACAGCCTCCTGAGGTTGAGGTGTTCTTGTGGCTAGGCTCTCGATCGGGTTGGATCAAGCTAAGATCTGATCCCCCGTTACTAGGGTGGCTGGACCTATTTATAGAGGCCCTGGTCCTCTTCCCAAATATCGAGCGGGAAGGGAGCCAACAGCGGCGGGCAAATTTGAAGGGGGACGGCTAGTACAAGCTATCCTGACAAAAGCGGTCTTCGCCTGCGAAAAGCTCTGGTGGTGACGCCGTCTTGGGTTCCATGATGACCTCCGTCTTGCCGTCCTCCTGGTTTTGGTCTCGTTGCACCAATATAGCAACCTTTGCCTGATGCCTCGGTACTCTTCGCCTGTTTTGGCCTCCTTAGCACCAAAGAGGAAATATGGACGCTGCGCGCGCTGGCGCCCGCCTGGTGCCGTTCGTCATGGCTCACGTCACGAGAGCCTCGTGAGGTTTGCCCCGCCTTGATATCTCCGCTCCTCGTGAGCCTGCCTGGTTAGGCTACTCCAGAGGAGGTCTTGCGTCGTCCGCCTCGCGAGGCTCGGACCCTCGCGAAGGTCTTGGATGCCTTGTTGATGAAGATGGGCCGTACGGCCTGCTGCTTAGCCACGCTGTGGGCCGCAAGTAGGCAAGTCTAGGGACCCCCGTTCCCAGAACGCCGACAGTAGCCCCCGGGCCCAAGGTGCGGTCGGGCTTGGCTTCGCGGCGAAGCCAAGGGTCAAGTTCGGAGCACCGCGGGCCCAAAAGCCTGCGGCCTCGGTTGACGCGTGGCGGTTGATTGGACGTGGGCGCCTCCGCTTCCCCATGTTGCCTCGGCAACTGCACGACTTGACAAGTCCCTGCGACATGCAAGGAAAACCATCATTACCTGCGATCGTGGGGGACGCCGGTTGGCCTTCTCTTGCTATAAATGGGGAGGAGGTGGATTCCCCGTTGCCCATCTCTTCCTTGCTTGCTTGTTCCTTCCTCCTCGCTCCATCGCTTGCAGTCACACTCATGGCACCATGAAGGAAGTTCTCCGCCGCCGAGAAGGGGAAGGCCCCTCGCGAGGGACCCGGCTCCCCGGCGCCCAAGCGCGGACGTGGACGCCTGCGCAAGCATGCCGCGACCCCCGCCGTGGCCCATCGTCGAGACGGCGCCACAGCAAGCGGAGTGGGTCATCCCAGCCGTGGCGGTCTACTTGATGAGGGGAGGCGTGCTATGGTGGCACGGCCTCCTCGTCCGCGCTTCCACACGGCGGAGGTGTCGCCGGAGTTTGTCGTCTGTTCGGAGAACCCGGCCGGCAACTGGCTCCAACTTCCGCGCTTCTTTGCCGGCGAACTACCGGCCTTTGGTCCAGGCGGACTCTGGCTGCAGGCGGATGGCTGCTGCAGCAAGGCCTCTTGGGTTGCGGTCGAGACTTCCGCCGCGGGCAACATAGCCCTGGCCCGCGGCTGGCAGACATTCGCCCGCGCACGCGGCCTGGGCAGGCAGTGCACCCTCCACTTCAGGTACGATGGTGGATCGACCCTCTACGTGAGGGTGTTTGGGGAATATGGTTGCCGCGCCGGGTGCTGCCCTGAGGCGAACGACGGTGAGGAGGTGCTTGGCCTTGGTGACGGTCGCGACGAGGACGAGGGCGAGCTCGCCCTCGGCGGCGTCCGTGTCTCGTCCATCTACGGCGGCTCTTCCTCCGGCGACAGCTCCAGCAGTGGCGGCTACGACCAGCCGCCGCGCCCGTTTTGAAGGTGGCAGTGGGTCGTCTCGTCGCCGCACCTCCGTGAAGCGTGAGGACGGATCCGGCTAGGCTCAGGGTAGCGCTAGGGGCCTGTCTTCGCGGCTCGCTGCATGCTACTTTTGTTTTACTCTTTTCCTGCATCAAGAATGAAACCAGTATGGGCCCAGGGGGCGTGTATCGAACTATGGTTCCTCGGTTATAACAGTATGCGTGTTGTTCCTGTGTTGTGTCGTTATTTTGCGCAAAGATAACTTAACCTGGTATACTCAGGACGCCCTCTTCCTCGCGAGGCGTTTATTTCCTTGCATCCACCTTGCCTTGGTGGCCTGCATTCGCTCAGGAACTGCGAAAAACTTGTTAGGAGGTGTGTTAAAATATTTGCCGTTCATCCTGGCCCTGACCCGGCGCTTTGTGTCGCGGTACCCGAGGGGCACGGACTAGGAGAGGTGCGCCAGCTTTTGGGCTCGAACGAGGGTGGCTCGCGAGAAGGCAGAAAGGAGAAAAAGTGCTCGCGAGGGCACCTGCCTAGCCCCCTCGTGAGGCATGCGAGAGAGAGAGAACACGAGCAAATTCGAGCCAGAAAAAATGCAGTGAGAGGCGAGGGAACCAAATCAGCAAGGAACGCCAAAGGCAAACTTTGATTAAGGAAAGGCGAGGCAACTACAGAAAGCAAATGAAAAGCCGCGTCCGGCATCTAATCTAGTCTTCAAGTCTTCTCACCAGCGCGGAGCTAAGTGCTGTCCACTAGGCGTGGGAGGGAGCCCCAGGGCCTGAGGCCGGCGCTCCTGAGACTCCGGGGCGTGTACAGCCCCAACTCATTATTACGTGAGAGTGTCACGGGCGGCGATTCTTCACAGGCACCGGGCCTTCTTCACAGGCTCTGGGCCTTTCTTCTCAGGCTCTAGGCCTTGCTTCTCAGGCTCTGGGCCTTGCTTCATGGATAGAACTTTCGGAGGTGCTGAATGTTCCAGGCGTTCTGGATGGGTATCCCGTCCTGCGTCTCCAGGCACGCTGCACCCGGCCTGGAGACATGGACGACCCTGAATGGGCTCTCCCACATGGGCGAAAGCTTGTGCAACCCTTCTCTGGAGAGGACCCGCCTCAGGACGAGGTCGCCCACCTCGAGCATCCTGGAGCGGATGTTGCGGCAGTGGTATCGCCGCAGCGCTTGTTGGTACCTTGCCGCCCTCAATGCAGCTTCGTGCCGGTATTCCTCCCCCAGCACGAGATCCATCCCCCGCATGGCGTCCTGCTGCGTTTCGTCAAACGCTAGGACCCGTGCGGAGCGATGCTTGACGTCGTGAGGAAGGACTGCTTCAGCTCCGTAGACGAGGAAGAATGGAGTCTCGCCCGTTGGCTTGGTGGCGGTGGTGCGGATGGACCACAGCACGGACTGGAGCTCGTCATGCCAGCCCCTGCCGCATGCCTCTAGCTTCTTCTTGAAGGTCCTGGTCTTGAGGCCCCTCAGGACCTCCGCGTTGGCGCGTTCAGCTTGGCCATTACTCCTGGGGTGCGCCACCGAAGCATAGCAGATCTGCGTTCCAAGGTTAGTACAGTAG
Source organism: Triticum aestivum (assembly GCF_018294505.1). Classification (NCBI taxonomy): domain Eukaryota; kingdom Viridiplantae; phylum Streptophyta; class Magnoliopsida; order Poales; family Poaceae; genus Triticum; species Triticum aestivum. The sequence continues at coordinate 478,276,037 of NC_057805.1, forward strand.
GTTTTGAAGAGGATACTAGTAAATTGCGAGCCATTATCTGTGATGATACGATTGGGGACCCCGAAGCGGCTCACGAGGCCCTTGATGAACTTGATAGCAGAGTCGGCTGGGATGGTGCGCACGGCTTCCACTTCCGCCCACTTGGTGAACTTGTCGATGGCGACGTAGAGATAGCGGTAGCCCCCTGGCACCCGTAGGAATGGGCCTAAGATGTCCAGCCCCCAGACTGCGAACGGCCATGTGAGAGGGATGGTTTGGAGGCCCTGGGCAGGCTGATGGATTTGCTTGGCATGGAATTGGCAAGCTTCGCAGGACTTCACCAGCTCGGCTGCGTCGTTGAGTGTTGTAGGCCAGTAGAATCCACTGCGGAACACCTTGCCGACGAGGGTCCGTGACGACGAGTGGTGCCCACAGTCCCCGCCGTGTATGTCAATCAGCAACTCCCTTCCTTGATCGCTGGAAATGCAACGCAGTGTGACATCATTCGGTCGTTTCCTGTATAACTCGCCGTCTTGGATACAGTATGCCGTGGCTTGCCGAGCAGCGCGCTCCGCGTCTTCTTCCTTCTCCGGTAGCGTCCCGTGCATCAGGTACTCTTTGAATTCCTTAGTCCAGCATTCCTCCTGGGGCTCGAGCGCCAAGAGCAGCCGGGCTCTTGAGGTCGGGCCACAGGCCGGGGCTCCCGTGGCCGGAGGCTGTGGGAGCTCCTCCCAAGGCTGAGTCGTGCTTGAAAGAGGTGGCGTAGATGATGGCTGGAAGAGCCGCTCCTCAAAGACGTCGGGCTCCTGCGGTTGCCACTTGGATGCTCTCTTGGCGATGTCGTTGGCTTCCTTGTTGGTGCCCCGGGGCACGTGCTGCAGCTCCAGGCCCGAGAACTGCTTCTCCATCTTGCGCACCTCCGCGAGGTACGCCTCCATATGCTCGTCCTTTGGCTCGTACACCTTGTTGGAGAAGTTGACGAGGAGTTGCGAGTCGCCTTTGACGGTGAGGCGCTTCACCCCTATAGCCGCCGCAGCCTTCAGGCCAGCTATGAGGCCTTCGTATTCTGCGATATTGTTGGAGACCTTCTCGCCGTGTTGAAAGCAGAGTTGCACGGCGTAGTAGAGCTTGTCCTGAGTGGGCGAGATGAGCACTGCTCCAGCCCCCGTGCCTTGGTGCGCGAAGGCGCCGTTGAAATACATGACCCAGCGTGGACCGGTCTTCTCCTTCCTCAAGAGCCGGGGCATCTGTCCATTCTGCCACAAAATCGGCGAGCGCGGCTCCCTTGATGACCCTGGTAGTGCTGAACTCCAACTGGAATGCTTGCAACTCGATGTGCCACTCAGCGACCCTTCCGGCTGAGTTAGGGCTCCTGAGTACCCTCTCCAATTGGTAGGCTGAGACGACCTTGATGGGGTGGCCCTGGAAGTAGTGCCGTAGCTTGCGCGAGGCCACCAAGAGTGCGAGCAGGAGCTTTTGCGGCATGGGGTAGCACGCCCTCGCGTCCCGCAGCACGGTGCTGACGAAGTACACCGGGTGCTCGACGAGGGCTGGCACACTGCCGAGGCTCGGGTCCTGCGGAGATTGGGGCATATCCTGAGGTGGTGGGTTTCCTGAGACCTGACCGTCCTCAGGAGCTTCTGCGATGTTGCCCTGCTGAGCTTGGTCTTCCGCCGCTGATGGCTTTGCTGCGCCTTCCTGACCCCGCGCTGCATCGGCTCTGGTTTGACGCGACACACCCTTGTCTTGGCGCTCCTCCCAAACCGCCACCAGCGCCGCGCTGGCGGAGTACGGGGTGGCGGCAAGGTAGAGTACCAGAGGCTCGAGAGGCCGCGGTGCCACCATCACCGGGGGGCTGGTGAGGTATTTCCTGAGGTCTTGGAAGGCCCGGTCGGCCTCCGGGGTCCACTCGAACGGGCCCTTCTTCTTCATGAGCTTAAAGAAGGGTAAGGCGCGCTCGCCTAGCTTGGAGATGAAACGCCTTAACGCGGTCACCCGTCTTGCTAACTTCTGCATCTCCTTGAGGGTCTGCGGTGGGCTCATGTCTTCGATGGCCTTGATCTTCTCCGGGTTCGCCTCGATCCCTCTGTGGGATACGAGGAACCCCAGTAGCTTGCCAGAGGGGACGCCAAACACGCACTTCTCCGGGTTAAGCCTCAAGTTCACTTGGCGCAAGCTCTCGAAGGTCTCCTCCAAATCTTGAATCAATGTCCTCGCCTCGCGAGATTTGACCACTATGTCATCAACATAGGCCTCTGTGTTTCTTTCGAGCTGCCGCCCCAAGGCGATGTGCATCAACCGCTGAAAGGTTGCACCTGCGTTGCGCAGCCCGAAGGGCATGCAGGTGTAGCAGTACACCCCGCATGGTGTCAGGAAGGCTGTCTTTTCCACAACCTCCACCGCCATCTTGATTTGGTGGTATCCCGAGAATGCATCTAGGAAACATAGCAAGTCGCACTCGGCAGTGGATTCGATGATTTGATCGATGCATGGGAGTGGGAATGGATCTTGGGGGCAAGCTTTGTTAAGGTTGGTGATGTCGACGCACATCCGTTCCTTCCCGCCTTTCTTCGGTACTACGACGGGGTTCGCCAGCCATTCAGGGTATCGAACTTCTCGGGTGGTACCCGCCGCCTCCAGCTTGCGCGTCTCTTGGACGATGAACGCCTGCTTCTCAGTGGACTGCCGTCTTGCTTGCTGCTTCACGGGGCGTACGTTGGGGCACACCCTTAGATGATGCTGGATCACCTCCCTCGGGACCCCTACTAGCTGATTGGGCTCCCACGCGAATATCTCCTTGTTCGCGCGTAAAAACCTCACCAAAGCTTCCTCTTGTCTCGGGTCAAGGCCGGCTCCTATGGTAAAGGTGGCTCCTGAAGACCCGGCCTCGTTGACCGGCACCTGCTTGGTTTCTGTCTTGTCCTGGGTGAACAGCTACTTCTTCTTGGTGGGCACGGTCTCCTTGGCCTCGGGGGTACCGGCGCCGGCCGGCTGTGCTGCTGCCGCGGTCCTGAAGGCGAGCCTGAGCGCCGTCACGACCTCCTTAGTGTCTCCCTCAATGGTGAGGACGCCCTTGCTCCCTGACATCTTCATGAGGTTGTAGGCCGGGGTGAGTCGCTTCCATGAACTGAGCGAGAGCCGGGTACCCGAGGATGGCATTGTACGGGAGACCGATGCGGGCGATGTCAAAGTCCACCAGCTCGGTGCGGTAGTTGTCGCGCGTGCCGAAGGTGACAGGGAGGCGGATCTGTCCCAGACAGTGGGCAGCTCCACCACCAACTCCCGAAAAGGGCTTGCTGAGGTTGAGCCGCTCGAGCGACACGTGGAGAAGGTTGAAGGCTTCTACGGAGAGCAAGTTGAGGTCGGCACTACCGTCGATGAGGGTCTTGGTGACGGCCACGTTGCAGATGGTGGGCGTGCAGAGCATTGGGAGCATGCCGGAGCCGGCGGTGGAGCCGGGGTGGTCTTCTGAGCCAAAGGTGAGGTCGGCCTCTGGGGCAGCCCAACCTGGCGGAGCCCCCAAGCGCTTGGAGGCGGCCCCGATCTGACGGAGGAACGGTTTGACGTGACGATCTGAAGGCGGTGCTTGAGAGCCGCCCAGCAGGGCCACGACCGCATAGTGCACCGGCACCACGTAGTGATCGATGAAGAGGTCACAGAGTTCCCCCGAGGAGGCCATTGTGGATCCCGAGAGGTTGAGCAGCCAGGCGCGCGGCTCGCCGGCAAGGGCCATGGGGAACCAGTTGGCCATGATCCTGTCGTCGCCTTCGGCTTCGAGGACAGCCTCCTCGTATGCCAGCAGGAACGGCGTCGGGTTTGCCGCGTCGTCGTAACGCGACGGCATCTCTGGCTTGAACTTGGTCGGCCACCGCACTCAGCGAGGGGTGGGGGCCAGGGCTCGGTACCCAGATGCCCCGTTGTCGACGTGGGTCGCGGAGGTGGATGGCGGGGCACCCGCCATGGGAGCGAAGTGCGGCGGCACGGGGCGCAGGTTGGTGGAGAGGAGCTCCGGCGCACCCCTACCTGGCGCGCCAAATGTCAGATGTGGGGTTCCGGCAAACCCTTAGGTTCGAACACTGGGGTGCGCGCGAAGTCCTTCCCTCCTACCGATCTACGCCCTAGCTCTCTAAGATCTCGCGGAGGAACTCGACAATCTCAAAACACAGAAAGACATGCGGTTTATACTGGTTCGGGCCACCGTTGTGGTGTAATACCCTACTCCAGTGTGGTGGTGGTGGATTGCCTCTTGGGCTGATGATCAACAGTACAAGGGAAGAACGGCCTCCTGAGGTTGAGGTGTTCTTGTGGCTAGGCTCTCGATCGGGTTGGATCAAGCTAAAATCCGATCCCCCGTTACTAGGGTGGCTGGACCTATTTATAGAGGCCCTGGTCCTCTTCCCAAATATCGACCGGGAAGGGAGCCAACAACGGCGGGCAAATTTGAAGGGGGACAGCTAGTACAAGCTATCCTGACAAAAGCGGTCTTCGCCTGCGACAAGCTCTGGTGGTGACGCCGTCTTGGGATCCACGATGACCTCCGTCTTGCCGTCCTCCTGGTCTTGGTCTCGTTGCACCAATATAGCAACCTTTGCCTGATGCCTCGGTACTCTTCGCCTGTGCTGGCCTCCTTAGCACCAAAGAGGAAATAAGGACGCTGCGCGCGCTGGCGCCCGCCTGGCACTCGCCTGGTGCCATTCGTCATGGCTCATGTCACGAGAGCCTCGTGAGGTTTGCCCCGCCTTGATATATCCGCTCGTCGTGAGCCTGCCTGGCTAGGCTACTCCAGAGGAGGTCTTGCGTCGTCTTCCTCGCGAGGCTCGGACCCTCGCGAAGGTCTTGGATGCCTTGTTGATGAAGATGGGCCGTACGGCCTGCTGCTTAGCCACGCTGTGGGCCGCAGGCAGGCAAGTCTGGGGACCCCCGTTCCCAGAACGCCGACAGCCCCGCCTTGATATCTCCGCTCCTCGTGAGCCTACCTGGCTAGGCCACTCCAGAGGAGGTCTTGCGTCGTCCGCCTCGCGAGGCTTGGACCCTCGCGAGGGTCTTGGATGCCTTGTTGATGAGGATGGGCCGTACGGCCTGCTTGCTTAGCCACGCCGTGGGCCGCAGGTAGGCAAGTCTGGGGACCCCCGTTCCCAGAACGCCAACAGTAGCCCCCGGGCCCAAGGTGAGCTCGGGTTTGGCTTCGCGGCGAAGCCAAGGGTCAAGTTCGGAGCACCGCGGGCCCCAAAAGCCTGCGGCCTCGGTTGACGCGTGGCGGTTGATTGGACGTCGGCGTCTCCGCTTCCCCACGCTGCCTCGGCAACTGCACAACTTGACAAGTCCCTGCGACGTGCAAGGAAAACCATCATTACCTGCGATCGTGGGAGACGCCGGTTGGCCTTCTTCCGCTATAAATGGGGAGGGGGGCGGAGCCCCCGTCGCCCATCTCTTCCTCGCTTGCTTGCTTCTTCCTCCTTGCTCCATTGCTTGCGGTGCCACCGATGGGGCGCAAAAGAAGTTCTCTGCCATCGAGAAGGGAAAGGCTCCTCGCGAGGGACCCGGCTCCCCGGCGCCCAAGCGCGGTCGCGGCCGCCCGCGCAAGCACGCCGCGACCCCCGCCGTGGCCCACCGTCGAGGCGGCGCCGTGGCACGCGGAGGGGGTCGTCCCAACCATGGTGGTCCCACTGACGAGGGGAGGCATGCAATGGTGGCACGGCCTCCCCGTCCGCGCTTCCATTCAGCGGAAGTGTCGCCGGAGTTCGTCGTCTGGTCGAAGAACCCGGCCGGCAACTGGCTCCAGCTTCCCCGCTTCTTCGTCGACGAACTGCCGGCCCCTGGTCCAGGCGGGCTCTGGTTGCAGGCGGATGGTTGCTGCAGCAAGGCCTCTTGGGTCGCGGTCGAGACTTCCGCCGTGGGAAACATAGCCCTGGCCCGCGGCTGGCAGACGTTCGCCCGCGCGCGCGGTCTGGGCAGGCGGTGCACGCTCCACTTCAGGTATGACAGTGGATCGACCCTCTATGTGAGGGTGTTTGGGGAAGATGGTCGCCGTGCCGGGTGCTGCCCCGAGACGAACGACGGTGAGGAGGTGCTCGGCCTTGGTGATGGTCGCGACGAAGATGAAGGCGAGCCTGCCCTCGGCGACGATCATGTCTCTTCCAGCTTTGGCGGCTCTTCCTCCGGCGACAGCTCCAGCAGCGGTGGCTACTACCAGCCACCGCGCCCGCTTCGAAGGAGGTAGCGGGTCATCTCGTCGCCGCGCCTCTGTGAAGCGCGAAGAAGGGTCTGGCTAGGCTTGGGGCGTCGCTGAGGGCCTGCCTCCGCGGACTGCTACAACACCGCTTCGTTTTAGTTCTTTTTTCCTGCATCAAAGATGAAACCAGCATGGGCCCAGAGGGGCGTGTATCGAACTGTGGTTCTTTGGTTATTGCGCTGCGCGTGTTATTCCCATGCCGTGTTGTTATTTTGCGCAAAGAGAGCTTGACCTGGTGCGTCCAGGACGTCCTCTTCCTCACGAGGCGTTTGTTTCCTCGCGTCCATCTTAACCTGGTGGTCTGTGCTTGCTCGGAAACAGCAAAAATTTGTTAGGGGGAGCGCTAGAGGATTTGCCGTCCACCCAAGCCTCGACTTGGCGCTTTGTATCGCGGTACCCGAGGGGCACGGATTAGGAGAGATGCGCCAACTTTCAGGCTCGAACGAGGGTGGCTCGCGAGAAGGCAGAGAGAAGAAAAATGCTCGCGAGTGCACCTGCCTAGCCCCCTCGCGAGGTATGCGAGAGAGAGAACACGAGCAAACCAGAGCTGAAAAATGCGGTAAGAGGCTAGAGAGTCAAATCAGTAATGAACACCAAGAGCAACTTCGATTATGGAAAAGCGAGCCAACTACAGAAAGCAAATGAAAAGCCGCGTCCGGCACCTAATCTAGTCCTCAAGTCTTCTCACCAGCGCGGAGCTAAGTGCTGCCACTAGGCGTGGGCGGGAGCCCCAGGGCCTGAGGCCGGCGCTCTTGAGACTCCGGGGCGTGTACAACCCCAACTCATTATTACGTGAGAGTGTCATGGGCGGCGATTCTTCACAGGCACCGGGCTTTCTTCACAGGCTCTGGGCCTTTCTTCACAGGCTCTGGGCCTTGCTTCATAGGCTCTGGGCCTTGCTTTATGGGTAGAACTTCCGGAGGTGCTTGATGTTCCAGGCGTTTTGGATAGGTGTCCCTTCTTGCGTCTCCAGGCGCACGGGCCAGGCCTGGAGATGTGGACGACCCTTAACGGGCCCTCCCACATGGGTGAAAGCTTATGCAACCCTTCCCTGGAGAGGACCCGCCTCAGGACCAGGTCACCCGTCTCGAGCGTCCTGGAGCGAATGTTGCGGCAGTGGTATCGCCGCAGCGCTTGCTGGTACCTTGCCGCCCTTAATGCAGCTTCGCGACGACGTTCCTTCCCCAGCACGAGATCCATCCCCCGAGTGGCGTCCTACTGCATTTCGTCGAACGCCAGGACCCGTGCGGAGCGATGCTTGACCTCGTGAGGAAGGACTGCTTCGGCTCCGTAGACAAGGAAGAATGGAGTCTCGCCCGTTGGCTTGGTAGCGGTGGTGCGGATAGACCACAGCACGGACTGGAGCTCGTCGTGCCAGCCCCTGCCGCAGGCCTCCAGCTTCTTCTTGAAGGTCCTGATCTTGAGGCCCCTCAGGACCTCTGCGTTGGCGCGCTCAGCCTGACCATTGCTCCTGGGGTGGGCCACCGAAGCATAGGATCTGCGTTCCAAGGTTAGCACAGTAGGTTTTGAAGAGGTTACTACTAAACTGAGACCCGTTATCTGTGATGATGCGGTTGGGGACCCCGAAGCGGCTCACGAGGCCCTTGATGAACTTGACGGCAGAGCCGGCCGGGATGGTACGGACGGCTTCGACTTTCGCCCACTTGGTGAACTTGTCGATGGCGATGTAGATATAGCGATAGCCCCCTGGCGCCCGTGGGAACGGGCCTAAGATGTCCAGCCCCCAAACAGGGAACGGCCATGTGAGAGGGATGGTTTGGAGGCCCTGAGCAGGCTGATGGATTTGCTTGGCATGGAATTGGCAAGCTTCGCAAGACTTCACTAGCTCGGCTGCGTCGTTGAGTGATGTAGGCCAGTAGAATCCGCTGCGGAACACCTTGCCGACGAGGGTCCGTGATGACGAGTGGTGCCCGTAGTCCCCGCCGTGTATGTCAATCAGCAGCTCCCTTCCTTGATCGCTGGAGATGCAGCGCAGCGTGACATCGTTCGGCCGCTTCATGTATAACTCGCCGTCTTGGATGCAGTATGCCGTGCCTTGCCTGGCCACGCGCTCCGCGTCCTCTTCCTTCTCCGGTAGCGCCCCGTGTGTCAGGTACTCCTTGAATTCCTTGGTCCAGCATTCCTCCTGGGGCTCGAGCGCCAAGAGCAGCCGAGCTTCTGAGGTCGGGCCACAGGCCGGGTTCCCGTGACCGGAGGCTGTGGGAGCTCCTCCCGAGGCTGAGTAGTGCTTGAAAGAGGTGGCATAGCTTAGGGCTTGAAGAGCCGCTCCTCAAAGACACCCAGCTCCTGTGGTTGTCGCTTGGATGCTCTCCTGGCGATGTCTTGTTGGTGCCCCGGGGCACGTGCTGCAGCTCGAGACCTGAGAACTGCTTTTCCATCTTGCGTACCTCCGCGAGGTAGGCCTCCATGTGCTCGTCCTTCGGCTCGTACACCTTGTTGGAGAAGTTGCCGAGGAGTTGCGAGTCACCTCTGACGGTAAGGCGCTTCACCCCTAGAGCTGCCGCAGCCTTCAGACCAGCTATGAGGCCTTCGTATTCTGCGATATTGTTGGAGACCTTCTCGCCGTGCTGAAAGCAGAGTTGCACGGCGTAGTAGAGCTTGTCCTGGGTGGGCGAGATGAGCACTGCTCTAGCTCCCGCGCCCTGGTGCGTGAAAGCGCCATCGAAATACATGACCCAACCGTCCGGAGCCTCGCTCCCTGGGGAAGTGGACCGGTCTTCCCCTTCCTCAAGTGTCGGGGCATCCGTCCATTCTGCCACAAAGTCAGCGAGCGCAGCCCCCTTGATGACCCTGGTAGTGCTGAACTCTAACTGGAATGCTTGTAGCTTGATATTCCACTCAGCGACCCTTCCAGCTGAATTTGGGCTCCTGAGTACCCTCTCCAATGGGTAAGCTGAGACGACCTTGATCGGGTGCCCCTGGAAGTAGTGTCGCAGCTTGCGTGAGGCCACCAAGAGTGCGAGCAGGAGCTTCTGAGGCATGGGGTAGTGTGCCCTCGCGTCTCTCGGTACGGTGCTGACGAAGTACACCGGGTGTTCGACGAGGGCTGACGCAATATCGAGGCTGGGGTCCTGCGGAGATTGGTGCATCTCCTGAGGTGGAGGGTTTCCTGAGACTTGGCTGTCCTCAGGAGCTTCTGCGACGTTGTCCTGCCGAGCTTTGTCTTCCCCAGCTGATGCCTTTGCTGCGTCCTCCTGACCCTGCGCCACTTCAGCTCCGGCTTGGCGCGGCGCGCCCTTGGCTTGGCGTTCCTCCCTGACCGCCACCAGCGCCGCGCTGGCGGAGTACGGGGTGGCGGCGAGGTAGAGTACCAGAGGTTCGAGAGGCCGTGGTGCCACCATCACCGGGGGGCTGGTAAGGTATTTCTTGCGGTCTTGGAAGGCCTGATCGGCCTCTGGGGTCCACTCAAACGGGCCTTTCTTCTTCATGAGCTTGAAGAAGGGTAAGGCGCGCTCTCCCAGCTTCGAGATGAAATGCCCTAATGCGGTCACCCGCCCCGCTAGCTTTTGCATCTCTTTGAGGGTCTGTGGCGGGCTCATGTCCTCGATGGCCTTGATCTTCTCCGGGTTCGCCTCGATCCCTCTGTGGGACACGAGGAATCCCAACAGCTTGCTGGAGGGGACACCGAACACGCACTTCTCCGGGTTAAGCCTCAAGTTCACCCGGCGCAGACTCTCGAAGGTTTCCTCCAAATCTTGAATCAATGTCCTCGCCTCGCGAGACTTTACCACTATGTCGTCGGCGTAGGCCTCTATGTTCCTCCCGAGCTGTCGCCCTAGGGCAATGTGCATCCACCGCTGGAAGGTGGCACCTGCGTTGCGCAGCCCGAAGGGCATGCAGGTGTAGCAGTACACCCCACAGGGTGTTAGGAAAGTTGTCTTCTCCACATCCTCCACCGCCATCTTGATCTGATGATACCCTGAGAATGCATCCAGGAAGCACAGCAAGTCGCACTCGGCGGTGGAGTCGACTATCTGGTTGATGCGCGGGAGAGGGAACGGATCCTGGGGGCAGGCTTTGTTAAGGTTGGTGAAGTCGACGCACATCCGCTCCTTCCCGCCTTTCTTTGGCACTACGACAGGGTTTGCCAGCCATTCGGGATATCGAACTTCCCGGATGGCGCCTGCCGCCTCTAGCTTGCGTGTCTCTTCGACGATGAAGGCCTGCTTTTCAGTGGTCTGCCGTCTGGCTCGCTGTTTCACGGGGCGTATGTTGGGGCATACCCTTAGATGATGCTGGATCACCTCTCTCGGGACCCCTACCAGCTGATTGGCCTCCCACGCGAATATCTCCTTGTTCACGCGCAAGAACCTCACCAAGGCTTCTTCTTGTCCCGGGTCAAGGCCGGCTCCTATGGTGAAGGTGGCCCCCAAAGACCCGTCCTTGTTGACCGGCACCTGCTTGGTTTCCGCCTTGTCTTGGGTGAACAGCAGCTTCTTCTTGGTAGGCGCGGCCTCCTTGGCCTCGTGGGTACCGGCGCCGGCTGGCTGTGCTGCTGCCGCGGTCTTGAAGGCGAGCCTGAGCGCCGTCACGGCCTCCTTAGTGTCCCCCTTGATGGTGAGGACGCCCTTGCTTCCTGGCATCTTCATGAGGTTGTAGGCCGGATGGGTCGCCGCCATGAATTGAGCGAGAGCTGGGTACCCGAGGATGGCATTGTATGGGAGACCGATGCGGGCGATGTCGAAGTCCACCAGCTCGGTGCGGTAGTTGTCACGTGTGCCGAAGGTGACAGGGAGGCGGATCTGCCCTAGAGAGTGGGCAGCTCCACCACCCACTCTCGAAAAGGGCTTGCTGAGGTTGAGCCGCTCGAGCGGCACGTGAAGAAAGGCTGAAGGCTTCTACGGAGAGCAAGTTGAGGCCGGCACCGCCATCGATGAGGGTCTTGGTGACGGCTACGTTGCAGATGGTGGGCGTGCAGAGCATTGGGAGCATGCCGGAGCTGGTGGTGGAGCCGGGGTGGTCTTCTGAGCCGAAGGTGAGGTCGGCCTCTGGGGCAGCCCCGATCTGACGGAGGAACGGTTTGACAAGGCGATCTGAAGGCGGTGCTTGAGAGCCGCCCAGCAGGGCCGCGACCGCATGGTGCGCTGGCACCATGTAGCGATCGGTGAAGAGGTCACGAAGCTCCCCCCAGGAAGCCACTGTGGACCCCGAGAGGTTGAGCAGCCAGGCGCGCGGCTCACCGGCAAGGGCATGGGGAACCAGTTGGCCATGATCTTGTCGTTGCCTCCGGCTTTGAGGACAGCCTCCTCGTACGCCAGCAAGAACGGCGTCGGGTCTGCCGCACCGTCATAACGCGGCTGCATCTCTGGCTTGAACTTGGTCGGCCACCGCACTCGGCGCAGGGCGGGGGCCATGGCTCGGTACCTAGATGCCCCGCTGCCGACGTCGGTCGCAGAGGTGGATGGCATGGCATCCGCCATGGGAGCGAAGTGCGGCGGCGCGGGGCGCAGGCTGGTGGAGAGGAGCTCCGGCGCACCCCTACCTGGCGCGCTAAATGTCGGATGTGGGGTTCCGGCAAACCCTTAAGGTTCGAACACTGGGGTGCGCGCGAAGTCTTTCCCTCCTACCGATCTACGCCCTAGCTCGCTAAGATCTCGCGGACAAACTCGACGAACTCGCAACACAGAAAGACATGAGGTTTATACTGGTTCGGGCCACTATTGTGGTGTAATACCCTACTCTAGTGTGGTGGTGGTGGATTGCCTCTAGGGCTGATGATGAACAGCACAAGGGAAGAACAGCCTCCTGAGGTTGAGGTGTTCTTGTGGCTAGGGTAGGCTCTCGATCGGGTTCGATCAAGCTAAGATGAGATGCCCCTACTATGGTGGCTAGCTCTACTTATATAGGCCATGGTCCTCTTCCCAAATATCGAGCGGGAAGGGAGCCAACAACGGCGGGCAAATTTGAAGGGGGACAGCTAGTACAAGCTGTCCTGACAAAAGCGGTCTTCGCCTGCGAAAAGCTCTGGTGGCGATGCCGTCTTGGGCTCCACGATGACCTCCGTCTTGCCGTCCTCCTGGTCTTGGTCTCGTTGCACCAATATAGCAACCTTTGCCTGATGCCTCGGTACTCTTCGCCTGCGCTGGCCTCCTTAGCACCAAAGAGGAAATAGGGACGCTGCGCGCGCTGGCGCCCGCCTAGTGTCGTTCGTCATGGCTCACATCATGAGAGCCTCGTGAGGTTTGCCCTGCCTTGATATCTCCGCTCCTCGTGAGCCTGCCTGGCTAGGCCACTCCAGAGGAGGTCTTGCGTCGTCCGCCTCGCGAGGCTTGGACCCTCGCGAGGGTCTTGGATGCCTTGTTGATGAAGATGGGCCGTACGGCCCCCGTTCCCAGAACACCGACAGTCACGGACGCCGTCTGAGAATGCAGAAATGATGGCCTCGTCCGTGACCTTGGGGATCTTGAGGTGAGTGTTGTTGAAGCGCTGGATGTACTTCTGGAGGGTCTCCCCTGGCTGTTGCTTGATGCGGCACAGGTCACCCGCGGCCGGCGGGCGGTGGCGGGTGCCCTGGAAGTTGGCGACGAAGCGGTCGCGCATCTCATCCCAGGAGGAGATCGAGCCGTGCTGCAGGTTCAGGAGCCAGGAGAGGGCACCATCCTTGAGAGCCATAGGGAACCAGTTCGCCATGACCTTCTCGTCGCCGTTGGCTGCTTCGATGCTCAGCTCGTAGAGCTGCAGGAACTCCGCGGGATCGGAGGTGCCGTCGTAGCGGGGAGGCAGATCGAGCTTGAACTTGCCTGGCCAGGCAACGCTACGCAGCTCAGGGGTGAAGGCGCGGCAGCCGGCCGTGGTTGCCGGCGCCCGCCTCGGAGGTGGAGCTTGGTCTTGATGAGGTCCGCGCGGCGCCACCGTAGGCGGCGCGCGGTCTTGACGAGGCGGCGCGGGGAGCGCAGGTGCAGCTTCTCACGGCCGTGGGATTTCTTGGCAACTTCTCTCTTCGCGCGCGGGCACCGGACGTGGCGGAGCGGATCTCGCCGTGGGGCCGCGTGCCTTGGCGCCAAGGCGCAGTCTTGGGGCAAAGGTGGTGGAGGCGTGCCATGAGCCACGTCGCCTGTGGCTGGCGGAGGGTGAGGCAGAGAGAGGGACGGCGCCGGGGAGCCCCCTGCGGTGCGGACGAGCTCGGCGACGCGGTCGAGCCACACCTCGTAGAGGTTGTCGACCGGACGGTAGCGCAGGAGCTCGTTCGCCGCGAGCAGCACGGCCCGCGCCTCCATGGGAGCGCGGCATGCATGAGACGAAGAACCGGCCGGGGTCAGCGACGGAGTGGCGGTGCGGCCGTCGTGCCGCACCGATGGATGCAGCGAGGACGCCTGTTGCTCGTTCCCCACCGGGCTGGTCGGAGCGTTGGCGGCGGGAGACGGAGAGCGACGAGGTGGCCCGCCGACGGGAGCTGTCTGAGCAACGCGGGCGGCGAGGGCAGCCCGGCGCTCAGCTCGAGCGCGGCGAGCGTCCGCCATGGAGACGACGGAGCGACGGAGCAACGAATCAACGGAAGGGAAGCTACGACGCAACCCTACCTGGCGCGCCAAATGTCGGATGTGGGGTTCCGGCAAAACCCTTAAGGTTCGAACTCTGGGGTGCGCGCGAAGTCTTTCCCTCCTACCGATCCGCGCCCTAGCTCACTAAGATCTCGCGGACGAACTCGACAAACTCGCAACATAGAAAGACACTAGATTTATACTTGTTCGGGCGACCGTTGTGGTGTAATACCCTACTCCAGTGTGGTGGTGGTGGATTGCCTCTTGGGCTGATGATGAACAGTACAAGGGGAAGAACAGCCTCCTGAGGTTGAGGTGTTCTTGTGGCTAGGGTAGGCTCTCGATCAGATCAGATCAAGCTGAGATGCCCCTACTGTGGTGGCTAGTTCTACTTATATAGGCCCTGGTCCTCTCCCCAAATATTGAGCGGGAAGGGAGCCAACAACGGCGGGCGAATTTGAAGGGGGACAGCTAGTACAAACTATCCTGACAAAAGTCGTCTTCGCCTGCGAAAGGCTCTGGTGGCGAAACCGTCTTGGGCTCCACGATGACCTCCATTCTGCCGTCCTTCTGGTCTTGGTCTCGTTGCACCGATATGGCAACCTTTGCCTGATGCCTCGGTACTCCTCGCCTGTGCTCGCCTCCTCAGCACCAAAGAGGAAACAAGGACGCTGCACGCGCTGGCGCCCGCCTGGTGCCGATCGTCATGGCTCACGTCACGAGAGCCTCGTGAGGTTTGCCCCGCCTTGATATCTCCGCTCATTGTGAGCCCGCCTGGCTAGGCTACTCCTGAGGAGGTCTTGCATCGTCCGCCTCGCGAGGGTCTTGGGTGCCTTGTTAATGAAGATGGGCCATACAGCCCGCTGACTTAGCCACGCCGTGGGCCGCAGGCAGGCAAGTCTGGGGACCCCCGTTCCCAGAACGCCGACAGTAATTGATGACAACATATAGATCAAAGCTTCAACAAATGATCATAAGATTGAAAAACATCGTCGCTTTGAGAAGTATGTGATAAGCAAGAGCTCCCCCTAAATTTGTGCATTATTTAGAATTTGCTTTTGAATGCAAATGCACAATCGATTAGGATCATGGGTTACTCTTCCATGTCACATACATCTTGGTGGAGCGCTCAAAATGATATAACTTAAAACCATGCACTCATCACCAAGCAAGTGAATGATCATATAAGGATATAATAGAGATAATATCATCCAACAAGCATTAAGGTAGCATATGATCAAACACATGATCAAGCAAGTATCTCACAAGGACATAAAGTATCTCACACAAGCACACAATCGAGAAGTTTAACCAAAATAGCAAGAGAGATAAAAAGCAACACTCTCTCTTGAAGCCTATGATCTATACATTTTTCTCCCCTTTGGCAACAAGTTACAAAAAAGTTCAAAAATGCATAGTGCTAAACGTCTCTCAGGGCTTGGCCTTCATGAGGTGGTGTAGAAATGACTCGAAGGACGAAAGCTTCTGTTGATGTAGCTGGAGCTGGTGGAGTGGCTGCTGGAGGTGGCACTGGAGCTGTAGCTGCTGGAGCTGATGCTGTAGCTCTAGTATCTGTGACTGGCACTGTAGCAGACCTCTGGCTTCGGGGCACTCGAGCAAAAGCATCTGTAGTTGACTTGCCCTTCTTGTCCTCCACTTCCTCCTGAAGTTGCTCAACTGCTGACTGAATCTCAGTTACTTTGACATCAAGATCTCAGAATTTTTGCTCAATCATCATCTCCAAGCTCTCCTAGTTTTGAGTCAGGGTGGCCAAGCCCTTCTCGATCCTTAAAGTGGATTGGATCAGATATCCAAGCTGATCTTGCTTAGTCTTCAAGAACACTTGAGATGCCTCTTCAACAGTTGGCATCCTTGCAGCTTTCTCTGCCCTTGCCTTCTCTCTCTTCTCATGTGCTTGCACAGATGTGGGGTCTTCCTCATTCATCACAACAGTGTTATCTTCAAAATCAGGACGCAGAGGAAGGTGCTCCTTGTCCAACAGATATGTTCCTGTGCCCATCTTGGAGTTGATGAGCTCCTGAATATGTGGAGCATACCCACAGCTTCTCTTCTGGTCAGTAGCTGTCCTTTTGATTGTCTCTACAATCAAACTCATGACCTTGAACTTCTGAGGCACATCAAACAAGTGTAGCAAATTGATAGCATGTCCTCTGATCATCTTGTGATCTCCTGACTTGGGTAGCAATGTGTGCCTAAGAATCCATTTGATGGTAGGCAGTCCAGACAACAAGAAGTGTACTGATCCAAGCTTGTGAGTCTCCAAAGCTTTATCTGGGATCTCCTTGTACATGTTGGCCATAGTGTTGTGGTCTTTCTTCTTGGTGGCATACACATCCAAGTCATCTTCATGTTCTTCAGGGGCATTTATCAGCTTCGCCCATTCTTCAACTGTGGATTGGTACCTAGTACCCTCAGACATCCATATAATCCTCCCATCTGGATAGAAATGAGCAGTAGAATAGAATTGCATGATCAGCTCATCATTCCACTTGGTGAGCTTCTGTCCAACAAATGTATCTACTCCACAAGCCTTGAAGCTGTCATAGACTCCTGGATGTACTCCCAGTCTACCCATCTCATGTCACATACTATGGGCTTCTTGTCAAGCAGGATAGTCTCATAGAAATCTTGTTGTTCCTTTGTGTGGAACCTGTAATCAACTGCTGTTCTCCTCCTGACAGCATATGGATCAGACTGTCTCCACAGTCTCAGTCCTGCATCCTTTCTGATCCTCATATCTTCTGCAACAGGATGTGCATCATTATGGTCATGGATCTTTGGCTTCAACTTTCTCAAAACAAGTGAGTCATCTTCTTCTGCAGCTTCAGGCACTGGGGCCTTGTTCTTCTCCTCAGCTGGAATACTCCTGGTGTTCCTCTTGGGTTTTGGGGGCTTCTGAGTTTGAGCTTTGGGAGCAGAGTTGGGCTTAGATGGAGCAGCCCCTGATCTGATTGCATCTCCCATAAGCTTCTGAGCTTTGGGTGTTGGTGCAGCATCCTCTTCCTCTTCTTCTTCTCCTTCAGAGTCTCTCTTCATTGAGGGCTTGCCAAGAACTCCGGCAGTAGTGGTTCTTGCCCTCTTCTTCTTCTTGTCCTCACCAGCTGCCTCTTCTTTAGATTCAATAGTGAACTTCATAGTTTCACCTGTTGCAACCTTCCTTGGTTTTGACATTGGCACTCTTCTTGTTGGAGCCTTTGTTTTCGGTCCTGGCTTACTTGCAACAGTTGTGCCATACTCCTTTTTCAGCACCTTTTTCCTTGAAGTGGCCTCATCCTCAACAGCCACATAATCCTCATCCTCAGAATCTGAGGTTTTCTTCTTCCTTGTTCTAGTAGCTACCTTGGGAAGTTACTAGGTGTGCTCCTGCTGCCATCATCATAGCTTCTTGAGGGACTAGTGCCCTCACCCATTTGAACCTACTCTTCAGACTTGTTCAGACTTGTTCTGGCTGTCACTTTGATCAGACATCCTCAGGCAAACTGTCAGCAGACCCTGTGAATAGGTTGTAGATGAGGTAGAGTAGATGAGCATCACAAAGTACAGAGGTTTTGCAAAACAATTGAGTCAAAAAGCTTAGTTTTAGTTCTCTACAGAAGTGATCTCGGAGCTACCGAATTGACAAACTCGGTGATACCGAAGCAGCACTTGGAACCTAAACTAGTGAACTCGGTTGGGCCGAGTCACAGTTTGGTGGCACCGAGATTGCTAGGGTTTCACAGAATCTTGAACTCGGTCACACCGATTTGCACATTTTGGTCAGACCGAAAAGCGCATGTGCAATGGCCTGAGCTGCATCGGTGAGACCGATTTCTACAGTTCGGTCGGTCCGAGATGAGTTCTGCGGAGAGCTAACCTAAAATTTTCGAATCAATCTAGACCAAAGGAAGTTTTAGCTGGACCGGATGATTTCATACGTGGCAAGAATCATGGCAAAGCAATGTGCTACGAATTGGAGTTAAGGAATAGCACAAAGGATCAAGTTCATACCCTAATTCAGCGGTGAACTTGCTACGGCGGCAACGGTGGGGCAGATTGCCGTTGGCGGCGGCGGAGACCAGCGGCGGGAGGTCGCTGGCGGCGAGAGGACGATCCGGAGACCCGAGGAGGCAGAGCAGGATATGCGTGATCTGAGAGGTTTCTAATAAATTTCCAAAATCTCACCCGTGAGTATTTATATCCCGACCCTGTCGGTGTGACCGAGTGGAACAACTTGGTGGCACCGACATGCAAAACTGCGAGCAGTTACTGCAACTCGGTGTGACCGAAAAGTTCTAATCGGTTGCACCGAGGTTGAAAACCTAGATCAACTTAGTGATCTCGGTATGACCGAAAATGGTGAATCGGTCAGACCGAAATGCACAAAGAGGTTTTGGAAGTTTAAGTCTATGACGAATCGGGGACTCCGAGTGCTCCTCACACAGAGTAGTTCGAATCTAACTTGATCAAACTTTGTGATGTAGCATGAATAGAGTTTGAGACGAGGAAAGCATAGATAGCTAGAGGGAGTTCTTAGGCATTCTTGTCCATCCATTTGGCAAAAGAGAAAAAGCCAAACAATCAAGCAACAAATAGATGTCCTCGAATGAGTAAAATATGCATCCAACATGCTGACACATTAAAATGACAAATGAAATATGTGACAAAGCATGCACAAACACTCTAGCATCTAACAAGCAATTTGGCGATGACTAGGTCATCCATATATGCGTATATTGACTTAGGATTCAAATGAAAACATTTGATCATAGGTCATACTCATCGTTTAAGCACAAGTGGGGTTGCCACTTTTACATAAAGCATTGTTGTGTTCATATCATTAGAGTTGCTTTAGCTCAATTGATTAGAGTAAAGCTCCCCCTAGATGGGATATCCCCCCTAAGAGGGATGAACTAACCTTGGGTTTTGTCGATGATGACTTCATGTAGGTGTTGAAGATGTTGGTGCTCAATGTTGATGTAGATCATTCGGAGCAAACCTTTGGAGTGAGTTACACTTTCAATACCTACACGGGTTAGTCCCACAAGGAACAAGCAAGGATATCCATAGACATAGAGTGATGTTCACACAAGATGATGTCCATGAATGCATTAGGTTACCTTGTCCCTTATCTTACCAACAAGAGGGTTTGTGACTCCTTGAACTAGTGCAAGATGTGGAAGTTGTTTGCACTTGTCATTGCCAAAATGATAAGAGTGAAGTATGTTGGCGGAGTCACCCTCAAGAACTCTCTAGTTCTTCTTCTTCGGGATCCACACCATCTTGATGGGAATCCTTGGAGTTGTAGTCATACTTGATGAAGTAGAGCTTGATGTAATCTTGGGAACCCACTTGACCAAGGCCTTAGGAGCTTCTTCAAATGCATCAATCTCCTCTTGAAGCTTGTCCTTGCCTTTTTGCTTGTGGTCTTGTGGTGGAAGATCATCTTGAGCTTGTGTCCCTTGGAAAGAAGTAGGATCATACTTCTCTTGTTGAGGAACAAACATCGTCTTGGGGTATTGATCTTCTTCCCACTCAACTCCATCGGCATTGAACTTTCGTTCAAAACCAACACCTTGATTCTTCCGGTGTCTTCCTTGCTTGCGTACAATTTCCTCAAATTGCTTACTTCTGGCAAGACTCTTGTAAGCACCTTTCTCTATAATTCCCTTCAATAAGCTATTTTCTTGCTCAAGTGTAACTTGGCTAAGAGAATCATTAGTGGAATCAAGAGAACTTCTAGAAGCAACAATATTAGATTTTGCATGATTGTTGTTACTACTAGAGGAAGAATCTTTTTTGTTCTTGTTGCTAGATTTAACTTGTGGCATGTAGGTAGACAAGAGTAAACGCTTGGCAACGTAAGAAGAACTTTTCTTGCGAAGATCATCATTGATTGCCTTTAAGAACTCATGATCTTGCTCAAGGTTGAGCTTTTCAAAGCGTAGCTTCTCATGAGTCTTTAAAAGTTCTCGATGATCTTCCAAGGTAGTTTCATGAGCTAACTTAAGAGTGTTTAGTTCTTTAGTTAGACGCTCAATCTCCTTCGTATCATCGTCATTCATTTTATCTTGATTATCATGATTAATAACAAGTTCATCATAGTTTTCATAACTAGAGTTGTCAACAAGTGAATCATCATCTCCTAGCAAATCATCTTCATCACTCGGGGTGTGTTACCTTTGGACCTTTAGCCATAAAGCATCTTCCAATTCCTTCATTTGGTGAGTCAAATATGTCGTAGGAGTTGGTTGTCACAAGTGCTAGTCCGGCAACACCTCCATCTTGAGTATATTTAGAGTCGGAGTGATAACTTCTTTCGGAGTGATGGTCGGAGTCGGAGCCGGATACCCATTCACCAACATGAGCTTGATGTCTTCGTTTCGTGTAGCTCCTTGATGACTTGTCCTTCCTCTCCGAATCCTTGCTTCTCCGAGAGGGTCTTCGTTCATAACGATCATCTCTACTCCTCCTCTCTCTTGGTGGTGATTCTTCTCTCCTACTTCTTCTCTTGGGAGAATCTTCTCTTATTTTGTAGGGAGCCGTACACTCACTGGAATAGTGTCCGGGTCTTCCACAATTGTAGCAATTACGCTCACGACTAGAAGATCTTTTGCCATTGTAGGATCTTGACTTGGAACTTCTTTCCTTGCATCTACTCTTGTAGAACTTGTTGAAGTTCTTCACCATTAGGCTCAATTCTTCATTGAAGGTTTGTTTCTCACTTGATGATGTGGGGGCATCACATGAGGCTTTGTAAGCACCACTTGACTTGTTGTGAAGCTCTTCCTTATCCTTAAGTGACATCTCATGAGCAACAATTCTTCCAATGACTTCCATTGGCTTGAGATCTTTGTAGTTGGGCATCATTTGGATCAATGTGCACACGGTATCATATTTTCCATCCAAGGCTCTTAGGATCTTCTTGATGATGAATCTATCGGTCATCTCTTCACTTCCTAAGCCGGCAATCTCATTTGTGATGAGAGTAAGCCTAGAGTACATTTCAGCGACACCTTCACCATCCTTCATTTTGAACTTGTCAAGTTGACTTTGAAGCACATCCAATTTGGATTCCTTGACGGAGTCGGTACCTTCATGCATATCAATCAAAGTATCCCAAATTTACTTTGCATTCTCAAGACGGCTGATTTGGTTGAATTCTTCGGGGCACAATCCGTTGAAGAGAATATCACAATTTTGAGCATTATATTGCAGCATCTTCAACTCTTCCGCGGTAGCTTCACGGTTTGGTTCTCTCCCATCAAAGAATTCACCTTGCAAGCCAATACACACAATAGCCCAAACGGCGGGGTTATGTCCAAGAATATGCATTTTCATCTTATGCTTCCAACTAGCAAAATTAGTACCATCAAAGTAAGGACCTCTACGGTGGTAATTTCCCTCGCTAGACGCCATACTCTCCTAGGTTGTGAAACCAAGGCTATGACCACCAAAAGCTATGGAAATCAAAGCAAATGGAGACCAAAGCTCTGATACCACTTGTAGGATCGAATGTATGTCTAGAGGGGGGTGATTAGACTACTCGACCAAATAAAAATCTAGCCTTTTCCCAATTTTAATTCTTTGCAGATTTTAGCAACTTAGCACAAGTCAAGCAATCAACCTACACATGCAATTCTAAGAGTATAGCAGCGGAATGTAGAACAATTGCATATGAAGGTAAAGGGAGGAGTTTGGAGGGAGCAAACACAATGTAGACACGGAGATTTTTTATCCGTGGTTCCGATAGGTGGTGCTATCGTACATCGACGTTGATGGAGACTTCAACCCACAAAGGGTAACGGTTGCGCGAGTCCACGGAGGGCTCCACCCATGAAGGGTCCACGAAGAAGCAACCTTGCCTATCCCACCATGGCCGTCGGCCACGAAGGACTTGCCTCACTAGGGTAGATCTTCACGAAGAAGGCGATCTCCTTGCCCTTACAAACTCCTTGGTTCAACTCCACAATCTTGACGGAGGCTCCCAAGTGACACCTAACCAATCTAGGAGACACCACTCTCCAAGAGGTAATAGATGGTGTGTTGATGATGAACTCCTTGCTCTTGTGCTTCAAATGATAGTCTCCCCAACACTCAACTCTCTCTCATAGGATAGGATTTGGTAGAAAGATGATTTGAGTGGAAAGCAATTTGGGAAAGGCTAGACATCAAGATTTATGTGGTTGGAATGGAATATCTTGACCTCAACACAAGTGTAGGTGGTTCTCTCTCTCAGAAAATGTATGTTGGAAGTGTAGGCATGTTCTGGTGGCTCTCTCCATGAATGAAGAGTTGGTGGAGGGGTATATATAGCCTCCACACAAAATCTAACCGTTACACACAATTTACCAGACTCGGTGGGACCGAATCAGAAAACTCGGTCGGACCAATTTGGTTCATAATGTGACAGTCAGGATTTTCGGTGGGACCGACATGTCAACTCGGTGGGACCGATGTCATTAGGGTTAGGGCATAACGTAATCTCGGTGAGACCGATTACACAAACTCGGTGGGACCAATTTTGGTAATAAGCTAACCAGAGAGTTGGTCAGGCAAACTTGGTGGGTGAGGGAGTCCTAGATTAGGGGGTCCTCGGACAGCCGGACTATATACTTTTGGCCGGACTGTTGGACTATGAAGATACAAGATTGAAGACTTCGTCCCGTGTCCGGGTGGAACTCTCCTTTGCGTGGAAGGCAAGCTTGGCAATTCGGATATGTAGATCTCCTCCCTTGTAACCGACTCTGTGTAACCCTAGCCCCCTTCGGTGTCTATATAAACCGGAGGGTTTGGTCCGTAGAACAACAATCATAATCATAGGCTAGCTTCTAGGGTTTAGCCTCTACGATCTCGTGGTAGATCAACTCTTGTAATACTCATATCATCAAGATGAATCAAGCAGGAAGTAGGGTATTACCTCCATCGAGAGGGCCCGAACCTGGGTAAACATTGTGTCCCCCGCCTCCTGTTACCATCCGCCTTAGACGCACAGTTCGGGACCCCCTACCCGAGATCCGCCGGTTTTGACACCGACATTGGTGCTTTGCCGTCACGAAAAAGGCTTGATGGCTCCTTCGATCATCAGCAACGATGCGATCCAGGGTGAGGTTTTTCTCCCCGGACAGATCTTCATAGTCGGCGGCTTCGTACTACGGGCCAACTCACTTGGCCATCTGGAGCAGATCGAGAGCTACGCCCCTTGCCATCAGGTCAGGTTTGGAAGCTTGAACTATACTGCCGACATCCGCGAAGACTTGATCTTCGATGGATTCGAACCCATGTCAGGTGCGCCGCACAGTCATGATGAGCATGACTTAGCTCTGCTGTCGGACGGTGTTCGGGAGATCACACCTGTAGCTACTCTGGCCCTCAAGCCGGAGCAGATCGCGCCATCCGAGGACGGGTGGATGGACCCCGCCACGGAGGTCGCACACTCAGCGGCGTTAGAGCTGAATAATGACTTCACCTCTTATGAGACCTGTGTTGCCGAACCCTTGGATTCGTCCCCGGCCACGGGCTCCGAACCGCTTGCGTCCGTGACTATCGAATCTGATTGGGCACCGGTCATGGAGTTTACCTCTGTGGATATTTTCCAACACTCGCCCTTGGGCGACGTGCTACATTCATTAAGGTCTCTCTCCTTGTCAGGAGACCCTTGGCCGAACTATGTCCAGCTCGAGTGGGAAGCGGACGACGAAGACATTCGTTCCCCACCCACCACCCACTTAATAGCCACTGTCGACGATTTAACCGACATGCTTGATTTCGACTCCGAAGACATCGACGGTATGGACGACGATGCAGGAGAGGAACAGGAACCACCGCCCACAGGGCGCTGGACAGCCACTTCATCACACGATATATACATGGTGGATACACCCAAAGAAAACAATGACGAGGAACGGAAGGATGCAGCGAAGGATAATCCCCTCGAGAAGCAACCAAAGCGACGACGTAGGCGCGCTCCAAATCCTGCCTCGGCAAAAACAGCAATAACAGCGCAAGAAAGAATAATACCCCGGTCGACTCCAAAGGAAACAACGACCACATGGACCCAGCGACAAAGCAGGATGAGCCAGCGGACGGCGAACATAGTACGGAGCCGCTGTCCGATCACGGCGACGCCGAGGGTAAAGCTCATCAACCTGTCTCCGGAGAGGAGAACAGTCCGGACGACGATGCACACATCACCCCGGAAAGGCACTTGGAGCAAGAGAACCTCCATAGAAGGCTTATTTCCACCGCGAGGAGTCTGAAGAAGCAGAAGCAAAGGCTTAAGGCCGCGCAAAATACACCCAACAGTAGATGGAACAAAGTGCTCGACACTGAAGAAAAGTACGGTGGCAGTCGCCACACAAAGAGCTATCCAAAGCGCAAGCTGCTGCCTGAATTCGATGACGAGGCTCTAGAGCCTATACAGCCAAAAAATAAAACGGCCGATCAGCCGGATCGACCACCCCGTGGCCGCAATAGGGCGGCTAACGATGTCGCACATAAGTCAGCACACGATTTACGTGAGGACTTGCACCAAAAATCCGGTATGACCAGGTCCATCTACGGATCTAGGAAGCATGCTCCGGCACAGAATCAAAACTGAACACTACGACCGTCAGAATGCCATGACACATCCAAATATAGGGGTGCCGCACACACCCTATGCTTCACCGATGAGGTGCTGGATCACGAATTTCCAGAGGGATTCAAACTCGTGAACATAGAGGCATACGACGGAACGACATACCCTGGGGTCTGGATTGAGGACTTTATCCTTCATATCCACATGGCTCGCGGAGATGATCTCCACGCCATCAAATACTTGCCCCTCAAGTTGAAAGGACCAACTTGGCACTGGCTGAAGAGCCTCCCCGAAAACTCAATTGGAAGTTGGGAAGAGCTTGAGGATGCTGAAAGTGCGTTATATCGACTAGAGGGGGGTGAATAGGCGATTTTTATGAATTCTTCACTGAGGAATTTGCCAGTGAGGAAATTCCTTAGCGAAGAACTACTTGCAGCGGAATAAGTACTCAAAAGTATGCATAGCAGAACACAAGCATGGTCATCATGATGAAATGAAGACAAGCACAGAGTACAGAAAGCGTAAACACAGGATAACACAGGATGAAGACGAACAGACTGAAGAAATTGAACTGAGGAAATTGAGAAAGTCTTCAGTCAAAGTCTTCAAACATAGATATGAATAAGTGCACAACATAGTTATGAGAAAATGAAAGAGTTGAGGAAATAGAACCAGTAGGCTTGGTGAAGACAATGATTTGGTAGACCAGTTCCAACTGTTGTCTCAGTTGTACATCTGGTTGGAGCGGCTAGGTATTTAAACCTGAGGACACACAGTCCTCACCGTATTCTCCTTGAGCTAAGGTCACATAGACCTCGCCCAATCACTCGTGGTAAGTCTTCAGGTGACTTCCGAACCTTCACAAACTCGGTCACTCGGCGATCCACAATTCCTCTTGGATGCTGTAGACCATGACGCCTAACTGTCTGGAAGAAGCACAGTCTTCAAAGGTAACAAGCGTCGGATCCACACAGGATCAGTCTCTTCAGTGATGCTCAATCACTTTGGGTTTGTAGGTGTTTGGTTTTGGGTTTTCCTCACTTGATGATTTTCGCTCAAAGTCCTCGGAGGATGGGATGCTCTCAAATGACAAGTGTCAGTTTCTCTCAGAGCATAGCACAGCTAGTGGTTGTAGGGGGCGGCTATTTATAGCCTAGGGAGCAGCCTGACATGATAAGACATAAATGCCCTTCAATGATATGACCGTTAGGTGGGTAGATATTTTGGGACAGCTGGCGCATAGCACAGCAACGGTCGGAAATTTGAGTATCAAATTCCTCAGGGCTATCATGTTCCTCACTGTGTAGGCAGTCCGCACTGGCGAATTCCTAACTCCTCAATCAGAACAAATTCCTCGGAGAACAGAAGAACTTTGTCTCTGTCACTGAAGAATATGAGTGAACTGTATGAGATTTCCAATGGCTTCACTCGAAGGGATTGGTAGGTGTAGGATTTTGAGTTGAGCATCCCATGGAAATTTTTCCTTAGTATTTCCTCGACCCCCTTTAACAGTACGGTGTTTCCTATGACTCAAGAAAGGGAAAATGAAACTACGAACACAAAAGTCTTCACGCTTCATGTTCCTCAAATGAATACTAAGTCTTCAAGGTCACACCAATTTCTTCACTTTCAAAGTCTTCAGAAAGTCTTCAGAAATCCAAAGTCTTCAGTCGAAGAACTTCATTTTTAGGGGTCGACTTTCTCTGTAAATATCAAACTCCTCATAGACTTATAGACCTGTGTACACTCATAAACACATTAGTCCCTTAACCTATAAGTCTTCAATACACCAAAATCACTAAGGGGCACTAGATGCACTTACAATCTCCCCCTTTTTGGTGATTGATGACAATATAGGTCAAGTTTTCAATGGGAATAAACATATGAAGTGTAAATACTGATATTGAGGAATTTGATTACAAGATATAGAAGAACTCCCCCTGAAGATGTGCATAGTGAGGAATTTGCTTTTGAAGCAATGCACGCTTGAAGAGTAAAATCCTGGAGATCTCCCCCTATATCTTGTAATTCATACACGCATTTGACATAATATA
The DNA here is from genome assembly GCF_018294505.1 of Triticum aestivum. Lineage (NCBI taxonomy): Eukaryota > Viridiplantae > Streptophyta > Magnoliopsida > Poales > Poaceae > Triticum > Triticum aestivum. The sequence continues at coordinate 478,302,380 of NC_057805.1, forward strand.
TGAAGAATTTGAAATGCATGATGAAATATGGTGACTGATGTATTTCAGCATGCGTGCAATAACATTAACAAGGAATAAGCATGCAAAAGAAATAGCTAAAATATCAGGCCACCATAGAGTTTAAGTTTACAACTCGGTCCAACAAAGTCATCAGAAGAACGAGAGTTGTAACTTAGAAAAAAACGCCCATATAGATAGACCCGCTTGAAGACTAACTCAAATTTCTCCCCCTTTGTCATCGAATGACCAAAAGGTTCGAAAATGAGGACTAACGCCCCTGAAGAATATCAAGTTGTTGAAGGAGCGCCAGCGTTGTTGGGGTCGTTTGTTGATGTAGGGCCTGCCGCAGTGTCGTCCAAGTCTTCATGCTCGTCGGTGTCACGCGATGAAGAATAGGAGCTGGCCACCAAGGACGGAACCTTGACCTTCTTGTATTTCTTCGGTGGAGGTGCAGACCAGTCAAAGTCCTCCTTGATACCCGTTTTCTTCAGATCTTCTGCGCTATAAATGTGCGTCATAACAGCCCAGGTGCGGTTGAGGGTTTCATGAAGGTAGTAATGGTTTTTCTTCACTGCATTGTGGGTAGCAGTCATGTTGTGAAGAATTGAACCAAACTGACGCTTGACCCATTTGTGATTGCGATCAACCTTCTGGTGAAGACTGAGGAGAAGCTCACGGTCAGTCATCACCCTGGGAGCTGTGCCTTGAGGATTTGGCTTGGTTGCGTTGGCGGCAGAGTCATGGGTGGTAGAGTCATCATTGGTGGAGTAGGATGCAGCCTTGCGAAATTGACCATCTAATGGACGAATGCCTTCATCAATAACATAGTAGCCTTGCCCTTTTCATCAGCTGAGGAAAATGTCCGTTTGAGGACTTCAATCGGGGGCAAGTAGCTGCAATGGTTCAGTGTATCAGCTTTGTAGTTGAGTGAAGACCTTGTTCTGATGAATCTCATAATCCACGGAGCATAAGGCTTCAACTCAAACGGTGACATTGCGACATTTGCCAGAGTCCTCATGAAGAAATCATGGAAGTTGACGGGAACGCCATGAATGATATTGAAAAGCAGATTCTTCATGATGCCAACGACTTCTTCTTCATTCGAGTCGTGGCCCTTGATAGGACTCAATGTCTTTATCAGAATGCGATAGACAGTCCGAGGCACATATAACAATTCCTTCACAAGGAATTTAGTTCTTGGGGCCTGACCTGGCTTCAATGGCTTCATCAGCACTTGCATATAGTGATCTGTAAGCTCAGGTTCACTGTAGACGCAACGAGCAGCTTCAAGGGGAGGACTGAGAGGTAAAGCACGAAGCAATTCAGTAGTTGGTGCCTTGTTGAGTATTTTCAGACATCCAGTCCAGCACCCATGAATTCACATCTTCAGAGTCTCCGGTGATGTGCAGAGTTGCATAAAATTGAAGAATGAGCTCTTCATTCCAATCACATATATCAGTGCAAAAATTTAACAGCCCAGCGTCGTAAAGAACACTGAGGACTGGCACGAAGCACGGCAGAGATTCCATATCCACGTGAGGAATGTGCTCATGATCGAAGAATTTGTCTTTGTTGAACAGCACTGAGGAATAAAAATTTGCCTGGCTGGCAGTCCAGAAACGCCTCTTCCTAATGCGAGCAGAGTCATAGGGGTTGTAATCAGTGAAGAATACGTGCTCGCCAAAGAAATCATTAGCCTTGAATTTTTGCTTCCTTGAGAATGGATCCTTTGGCTTGGGCAGAGGAGTGTCAGTCAGTTGCATTACAACCTCAGGAATCGCAATCTCAGGTTCTTCAGGCTGAGGAATTTCTGGTTTCTCTTCAGTGGCAGCCTGGGCCTTCAATTCTTCATTTTCATTTTCTTCAGCACTAGTGGCTGGAATTTCTTCATGAGCTTCATCAGATCCCATTTGAACTGTAGTTGCTAGGGACTGAGGAATTTGTTGCAATGGTGTGAAGAGTGGAGAGTTGGGGTGCTGACTTTCCCAAAAGTCATCGTTCATCACTGGTGTGGTACAGCCAATGTCCACGTCTTCATCTTCTTTTCTTCAATGCCGGCCTCTTCAGCAGTAAATTGAGGCATATGCGAGGAAACTGTGGGGGTTGAAGGGATTTTATCCACTTCAATTTCTTCATCCATCTGCTCTGACGAAGCAGCAGAAGGATTTTCTTCATCAGATCCGCTAGGGATCACATATTCCTCATCAAAAGGGACGATTTCCTTTGATGGCATGGAGGAAACAGGAACAGCATCAATTGGATTAGCAAATGAGCTTGTCAATTTCTTCATCTTCTTCGGTGCTGAAGAATCTGAAGGAGCTGATGCTTTCCTTTTCTTCACTGCTGCACGCTCTATAGCCTTGGTCTTCTTCACATCTGATGCAGATGGAAGAATTGGAGTTGGGGTAGGCGCAGGAGGAACAGAGGAATGTGGTTGATTTTCTTCAAGCACAACTGATGCAGTTGCCCTAACCTCTTCATTTTCTTCAGGCGCACCACTAGTGGATGCCCTGGCAATTTCATCAGCGGCTGGAATGCAGTCATCAGCCCTGGAACTCACATTTTCTTCAGCAGCCTGAATGTCATCCGCGGTGCTGGCATGTTCTTCAGTTGGCTGAGCAGATGCTTCATCTTGAGAAATTTCTTGTTGCAATGGGGCTGCAACATTGGAGGTGAACTTCTCAGTCAGTTTAACAAACCTGACCTTGGCTCCTTTCCAATCAGCATAGTAAGCATTGAAATCATCGCTGAGGACTTTGATTTCAGAATGGATCTTCACAAGTTCATCAGTATTCATAGAGACAACGTTGTTCTTCAGGAATTTCTCCTTCCTGTACTGCGCTTTCTTGAGCTGCCTGGCCTTCTCAAATTTTCATTTCTCTTCTTGGATGAAGGCAATCAGCATATGACTTTGGCCAGGAGTCAGCTTGAAGTCAGGCATAGGAGTGTTTGGGTCCTTGTGCCAGAGATCAATGTAATCGAGGATCAACTTTGGATCCAAAAGCAGAGGCACATTTGTGCCCTTGGCTCTAGCGGCCCTGACTTGCCTATCTCTGATGATTTTAGCAAGTTCTTCATCATTAGCTTTGTCTTCTTTAGACGGCACTTGGAAGGCGACCTGCTTCTTGTGAGGACTTGGGTGAGAGCCTCGTCCAGCAGTGGTCTTTGTCTTCAGCAGAGAGGGTCATGTTGAAGAATTTGGTGCAGCTGAGGAACTAGCTGAAGCTCCTGAGGCAATAGAGATGCCTATAGTCCTTTGGCACGTGGCAAGATGCACAGGTGCCGAGGATTTGGTCGGAGCAACTGAGGACTTTGGAGGAGCAAGAGCAGCATGAGGAATTGGTCGTGAGGACATTGACGGTGAAGCACTTGGCTTACGCGCAGGCTTCTTTGCCATGGATTTCTTCGGCTTGACAGAGACCTCAGCGGCAGCAGCGGCAGCAGCAACAGCAGAGTCTTCATTGAATTTCCTCACTGCTTCTCTAGCTTGTTTAGCCAGCTTGGCCTGGCGCTTGGCCCATTCATCAGGATAATCTTCACCACGCTTGAGGCTGGTGAGATCAGCTTCTTGGCCAGGTGCCAACGGAGGTCTTGAGCATGGAGGATTGAGTGCGGATTTCTTCATGTACTTGGGAGTCACATATCTGTACTCCCTCCACTCTCTTGCCCATCTCCTCTCTATCTTCTGAATGCGCACCTTGCACTGAGTTTTATCTTCCTCAGGGGGTGTGCAGTACCCAGCATAGATGTCCTCAGGGATTTCAAATGCAGTCTTGATCTCAGGCCTCTTTCCTCCTTTCCGTGGCTTCTTTCCATCAGCTATTTTCTTCAGATGAGGAATTTGAACAATTGAATTCACTGAAGAAGTATGCAACCTTTCTTCGAGGAACGCTGCAAATGAGTTAAATTGATGAGAACCTAGTGATTCAGCAGCGGACATGAGTACCTATGAACAGAGTATAGTTGCGAGGAAGTTGAAGAGGTCATATGCGTTCTCAGAAGATTTTTCAAAAGGAAACAAGTTTGAGGAATTTGACCAGATGAGTCTTGAAGAATTTCACTAAGCGTTCTTTGTCTTAGGTTCCATAGTTTTATAGATCGAAGATCCACACAATTGAGGAATCTTGAAGAAAAATTATTGCTTAGAGAAACGAATCAAGAACAGATGACATGTGAGGTGCGTAGTGTGTGAAGAATTTGAAGAATAAACATCTTTGAAGATTTTGTAGAAATCATTTGAATCAAGGAGGGCAGTAAAAGTAACTTTTAATTACCCTGAACAAAGAACACGATGAACTGTGAGGTAGAGATGAGAAGTTCGTCTGTGCAGATCTTCCACGCCCTAACTCGGCGGAGGAAGATGGCTACGGCGGCGGCGAAGTGAAGATTTCCGCGGCCGGCGCGAGTACGGTGGCGACGAGGTCGAGGCAGTGAAGCTCTTCCTCACCGGCGACGATGAAGTAGCGGCGGCGCTAGGGTTTGAGAAGCTCGAGCTAGAGAGAGGTCGAGCGGAGTAAAGGAAGTGAGGAAGGGGAGAGGGGGTATTTATAGCCACGGTGAAAAACTGTTCGCCCGAAGAAATTGGACGAACGTGCCCCTGACCCTTCTCATTCGCTTGACATGTGTCACCCACGTACTGAGAAGTGGAGATCATGTTAGATCGTGGGTGAATAGATAATTATTTCGTGGGATGCGGAATGGTTTGAGCGGCAAAGCCGAAAATTTGGATAAGATAAGTTAAAAGTTCCGTTCGCAAATTCTTCAGCTGACAAGGACACAGTGAAGATTTTGAACGAGTTTCAAATAGAACGCACATGAAGAATTTGTGAATAGATTAGGTTGAGTATAGCATAGAGGGGGAAGGGTCCGATCACATTCACTTAGTAGAAAAATCAACTTGAAGAATTAGCCATAAGTGAATGATGTAGAGGACATAAACTCTTATATATATATATATATAGCCAATGAAGAAAAACGACGGAGAAGGTGAAGACAATGCAAAGTTGAAGAACATGAACAACTGAGGAATTTCAAAAAACTGAGGAAAAACTCAAATTGAAGATTCTCAACTTTTGTGGTGGCGTGACCCACCGTATAAGAATGATGATTTCAGACACCACGTACAATTGTCGTAGGATTCTGAGAATCAAATTCTTCGTTAATTTCTTCACACTTAGAGTGTTATTCTTCATTGATTGAAGAAAAATGTTTCTTCATGTGTTGCACATCTAAGTCATCAATTTTTCATAAGTGTTACGATGAGTGTCCTTTTCAAAGAACATTCGAAGATTCTAGGATATTTAGCTCACACCGCAACTTACTAAATCTATTCTCATCCAAGGGCTTTGTGAAGATATCGGCTAGCTGTTCTTCAGTCTTCACATGCACAATAGAAATGTCGCCCTTCAACACATGATCGCGAAGAAAATGACGACGAATCTGAATGTGCTTTGTCTTCGAGTGCTGAACTGGGTTGTGAGCAATCTTGATGGCACTCTCATTGTCACAGAAGAGAGGCACATTCTTCACGTTGACGCCGTAGTCATTGAGAGTTTGCTTCATCCACAGCAATTGAGCACAGCAAGAACCAGCAGCAATGTACTCAGCTTCAGCAGTAGACAGTGATACGTAGTTCTGTTTCTTCTAGGACCAACAGACCAAAGATCGTCCGAGGAAATGACATGTACCAGATGTTGACTTGCGGTCCACACGATCACGAGCATAGTCAAAGTCAAAATATCCAATGAGATCAAAAGCCGAGCCCTTGGGGTACCATAATCCAAGTGTTGGTGTGTGAGCTAGATATCGAAGAATATGTTTCACAGCCTTATGGTGTGATTCCTTCGGTGTAGCTTGAAATCGGGTACACATGCAAACACTAAGCATAATATCTGGCCTAGAGGCACATAAATACAATAAAGAACCGATCATGGAGCGGTATACCTTTTGATCGAAGTCAATACCATTTTCATCAGTGCACAGATGGCCATTTGTGGGCATCGGAATTTTGGCGCCTTTGCAATCTTGCATGCTGAATTTCCTCAGTACATCCTTGAGGTATTTCTCCTGAGAGATGAATATGCCATTGCGCTGTTGACGAATTTGAAGACCTAAGAAGAATTTCAACTCTCCCATCATAGACATTTGATATTCTTCACTCATCATATAGGCAAATTCATCACATGCCCGAGGGGCCTGCTTGAGGCCATAGAGGGCCTTATTGAGTCTGAAGACTTTGTCAGGATGCGATCTTCAAAACCTGGGGGTTGAGAAACATATACTTCTTCCTCAAGCTTACCATTGAGGAATGCACTTTTCACATCCATTTGATATAAAGTGATATCATGATGGTTAGCATAAGCAAGTAATATGCGAATAGCTTCAAGTCTAGCAACAGGTGCAAAAGTTTCATCAAAATCAATTCCTTCAACCTGTGTGTAGCCTTGAGCTACAAGCCGTGCCTTATTCCTCACCGCAAGGCCATTTTCATCTTGCTTGTTGCGGTAGATCCACTTTGTGCCAATGATATTGTGCTTGCGAGGATGTGGACGTTTAACCAGTTCCCAGACGTTGTTGAGTTCGAATTGATGTAATTCTTCTTGCATGGCCTGAATCCACTCAGGCTCCAGAAATGCTTCATCTACCTTAGTGGGATCTGTGATAGAGACAAAAGCATAGTGCCCACAAAATTTAGATAAATGTGAAGCTTTTGAGCGTGTGAGAGGACCTGGTGCTTCAATGTCATCGATGATCTTTTCAACTTGCACTTCTTTTGCAACGCGAGGATGAGCAGGTTGTCGTCGAGGAATTTGATCAGCATTTTCTTCAGCACCATTTTCTTCAGCATTTTCTTTAGGTGCACTAGCTCGACGTTCTTCATGTTCTGGAATGAATTCTTCAGCAGATTCTTCGGTAGGAATGACATCCTCAGTAGCCTTGAACTTGATAGTTTCCTCAGGTGCTGGTTCATCTATCACAGAGGGTAGGTGCTCTCTTTGCGAGCCATTAGTTTCATCGAACCGCACATCTACAGTTTCAACAACCTTGTGAAGAACGTTGTTGAAGACTCTGTAGGTGTGCGAGTCCTTTCCGTAACCAAGCATAAAACCTTCATGTGCTTTCGGTGCAAATTTAGCATTGTGATGAGGATCTCTAATCCAACATTTAGCACCGAAGACTTTGAAATAACTCACATTGGGTTTCTTGTCAGTGAGGAGTTCATAGGCAGTTTTCTTGAAGAATTTGTGAAGATATACCCTGTTGATGATGTGGCACGCAGTATAAATTGCCTCAATCCAGAAGTGATGAGGCGTCTTGTACTCATCAAGCATAGTGCGAGCCATCTCAACAAGAGTTCTGTTCTTGCGCTCCACGACGCCATTCTGCTGAGGAGTGTAAGGAGCAGATAACTCATGAGTAATACCAAGTTCATCAAGATAGTCATCAAGACCAGAATTCTTGAACTCAGTTCCATTGTCACTTCTGATGTGCTTGATCTTCGCACCAAAGTTGGTTGAAGCCCTCGAGGAAAATCATTTGAAGACTTCCTGCACTTCATGTTTGTAAGTAACAATGTGTACCCATGTGTATCGAGAGTAATCATCAACAATAACAAAGCCATAGAGAGATGTGTCATTTGTGACTGCTGAGTAATGGTTAGGACTGAAGAGATCCATATGAAGCAATTCAAATGGTCGAGTAGTGGTCATGATAGTCTTCGCTGGATGCTTAGCCTTGGTCATCTTTCCAGCTTCACAAGCTCCACACAAGTGATCCTTGAGAAATTTGACATTCTCAATGCCAATGACATGCTTCTTCTTCCCAAGCATGTGCAAATTCCTCATGCCTGCATGACCAAGTCGTCGATGCCATAGCCAGCCTTCTGAAGCTTTTGCAAGTAGGCACACGGCTGGTTGCGGTCCTGTAGAGAAATCAACAATATACAAGTCTCCTCTCCTAAAGCCTTCGAAGACTTTGGAATTGTCAGCTTCCATAACCACAACACAACGATACTTGCCAAAGACAACAACCATATCAAGATCACAAAGCATTGAGACAGACATGAGGTTGTATCCTAAGGACTCGACAAGCATGACTTTGTCCATGTGTCGATCCTTTGTGATCGCAACCTTACCTAGACCCAATACCTGACTTTTGCCTTTGTCAGCGAAGATGATATGCTTCAGATGCGATGGTGATAAGGGAGCATCCATAAATAGATTCTTGTCACCAGTCATGTGATTTGTACATCCACTATCGAGGACCCACTCAGTGGCTTTGGGTTGATCATCCTGCAGATGAATTAGTGCATCTTAGGAACTTCATATACTTCATCAGTGAAGAATATGACATCACAATTCATCAGACCAATTTCATCAAGCAATGCAACAGTTAAAAACAGTATGAGGACGTGAGAAATGAAAGTTCATTTCTTCATGATTAGCCTGCGTCCTTTCAGGCAGTTTTCATGTCTCCAGCAAATTCTTCAGACGTTCAAGTACGTCTGGAGACCTGACCCTGGATAAAAGATTAGTTCTTTTTCTTCACCACCCACATCTGAAGGGGTGGCAAAGAGTTCATCACTCTGCGAGCTCCATACGAGAAAGGTGGCATAGAAGCCAATCCATTTCGTTTCACATAAGAGGAGTTAGGGTAAGCATATGAATAAGCAGAGAAATTCTTCGAGGACTTATGAACATAATGATTAGAAGAATAATGCTCATATTCATAGCCCTTAGCTCTTCCCTGCGAAACAGAGTTGTTAGCACGATGATGTTCATATGAGGACTTTGATCCTTTTGAGGAATATGATCCACGTGAGGAATTCGATCCGTATGAGGACTTGGATCCATATGAAGAATTTGGTCCGTATGAAGAATTTGATCTGGGGTTCCTATTCTTCACAGGTGGTGTCATGAGGACATTCACCTGAAGACTTTCAAGGCACCTTTTGGGAACCCAGATTTTCTTCATAGGATAACCGTTCCTACAGTTAGTGCCAACATATCTAGCAAATACTTCACCATTCTGATGTTTAAACAGTTTATAGTTGGAGTCAAATGACTCATCAGAAGAATGAGAAGATTCACATGTAAAGCCAGATAAATTAGATGGATCAACTGGAGGTCCCTTTGCAGCAACCCATGAGGTTTTGGGGTACTGCTCAGGCTTCCAATATGTACCATCAGCGTTGAGTTTCCTCTCAAAGGCAATACCCTCTTTCCTAGGGTTCCTGTTGAGGATCTGCTTTTTAAGCACATCACAAAGAGTCTGATGCCCTTTGAGGCTTTTGTACATGCCTGTCATGTACAATTCCTTCAGCCCTGCATCGTCAGTGATACTAGCAATGTCCTCAGATGAGGAATTACTGATAGCAGAGACAGTTGAAGAATTTGTAGCATTAGAAGCATTTGAGCATTCAGGTGCAGAATTAGCAGATTCACGTTCAATGCATTTCAAACATGGAGGAAAAAATTCTTCCTGAGCAGCGCTGATTTGTTGAGCAAGTAATGAATCGCGCTCCTTCTGAAGATCTTCATAACTCACTCTTAGCTTCTCAAGATCTTGCTTTCTTTGAAGAAATTCATAAGAAAGCTTCTCATGATCAGATAAGAGAGTGTTATGATGACCTTGAAGGTTGTCAAACCTAGTCTGAAGTCTCTGGAGATTTTCAGTCAAGGTTTTAGTGCGATCCATTTCTTCACCCAACATATCATCACTTCTGTCTAGCATGTTTTGAACCTTTTCAAAAGCCCTTTGTTGTTTCACAGCAATCTTAGCAAGTTTAGAGTAGTTGGGCTTGAGGTTTTCATCAGATTCATTCTCACTAGATTCAGAGGAGGTATATTTGAGTACCTTGGCACCCTTTGCCATGAAGCAATAGGTGGGAGCGTAGTCATCATTGCCTTCATCAGCCGTGTTGGTGAAGCCATTTTCTTCAGAGTTGAAGATAGACTTGCTGACGAATGCAGTAGAGAGAGCTAGACTTGCTACTCCAGACTCGGACTCCTCAGATGCCTCCTCTTCCTCAGATTCAGCTTCAGAGTCCATTTCCTTGCCAATGAATGCCCGAGCCTTCTTGGAGCTGCTCTTCTTGTGAGATGAAGACTTTGAGGATTTTGATGATGAAGATTTTGAGGATTTCTTCTTTTTCTTCGCATCATCAGAACTGTAATCCTTGTATTTCTTCTTCTTTGATTCCTTTTCCCACTGAGGACAATCTTGAATGTAGTGTCCAGGGTTCTTGCATTTGTGACAAAGCCTCTTCTTGTAGTCACTGGATGAGGAATCATTGCTCCTTGAGGATCTTCCAAAGCGACCACGTCTTGAGAACTTCTGAAATTTCTTCACGAGCAGTGCTAGTTCCTGGCTCAGTTCTTCAGGATCACCAAGGGTGCTGCCAGAGTCTTCATCTTCAGACTCAGAAACTGCCTTGGCCTTTAGTGCACATGACCTGCCATAGCTCGAACCATAGAGGTCTCTCTTTTCAGCAAGCTGGAACTCATGAGTATTTAGCCTTTCGAGGATATCAGCGGGATCAAGTGACTTGTAATCAGCACGTTCTTGTATCATCAATGCCAGAGTATCAAATGAGGAATCAAGCGATCTCAACAATTTCTTCACCACCTCATGGTCGGTGATGTCAGTGGCACCAAGCGCTTGTAGCTCATTTGAGATGTCAGTGAGGCGATCGAAGGTTTGTTGAACATTTTCATTGTCAAGTCTTTTGAAGCGGTTGAAGAGATTGCGAAGAACATCAACTCGAGAGTCACGCTGAGTTGAGACTCCTTCATTCACTTTGGACAGCCTATCCCAGATAAGCTTAGCAGTTTCCAAAGCACTCACTCTTTCATACTGTCCTTTCCTCAGATGGCCACATATGATATTCTTCGCTTGAGAATCGAGTTGCTTGAATCTCTTCACATTGGTAGCGTTCAGTGAGGGTGAGATAGAGGGAATACCATTTTCCACAACATACCAGTGATCGTTATCAATTGCCTCAAGATGCATTCGCATCTTATTCTTCCAGTAGGGGTAGTCCGTCCCATCGAAGGTAGGACACCCAGCAGAGACCTTGATCATACCTGCAGTCGACATAACTAAAACTCCAGGCGGTTAAACCAAAATCACACAGAACAAGGGAGTACCTTGCTCTGATACCAATTGAAACTGTGTTATATCGACTAGAGGGGGGTGAATAGGCGATTTTTATGAATTCTTCACTGAGGAATTTGCCAGTGAGGAAATTCCTTAGCGAAGAACTATTTGCAGCGGAATAATTACTCAAAAGTATGCATAGCAGAACACAAGCATGGTCATCATGATGAAATGAAGACAAGCACAGAGTACAGAAAGCGTAAACACAGGATAACACAGGATGAAGACAAACAGACTGAAGAAATTGAACTGAGAAAATTGAGAAAGTCTTCAGTCAAAGTCTTCAAACACACATATGACTAACTGCACAACACAGTTATGAGGAAATGAAAGAGTTGAGGAAATAGAACCAGCAGGCTTGGTGAAGACAATGATTTGGTAGACCAGTTCCAACTGTTGTCTCAGTTGTACATCTTGTTGGAGCGGCTAGGTATTTAAACATGAGGACACACAGTCGCGGACACACAGTCCTCACCGTATTCTCCTTGAGCTAAGGTCACATAGACCTCGCCCAATCACTCGTGGTAAGTCTTCAGGTGACTTCTGAACCTTCACAAACTCGGTCACTCGGCGATCCACAATTCCTCTTGGATGCTCTAGACCATGACGCCTAACCGTCTGGAAGAAGCATAGTCTTCAAAGGTAACAAGCGTCGGATCCACGCAGGATCAATCTCTTCAGTGATGCTCAATCACTTTGGGTTTATAGGTGTTTGGGTTTGGGTTTTCCTCACTTGATGATTTTTGCTCAAAGTCCTCGGAGGATGGGATGCTCTCAAATGACAAGTGTCAGTTTCTCTCGGAGCAGCCAACTAGCTAGTGGTTGTAGGGGCGGCTATTTATAGCCTAGGGAGCAGCCTGACATGATAAGACATAAATGCCCTTCAATGATATGACCGTTAGGTGGGTAGATATTTTGGGACAGCTGGCGCATAGCACAGCAATGGTCGGAAATTTGAGTATCAAATTCCTCAGGGCTATCATGTTCCTCACTGTGTAGGCAATCCGCACTGGCGAATTCCTAACTCCTCAGTCAGAACAAATTCCTCAGAGACCAGAAGAACTTCGTCTCTGTCACTGAAGAATATGACTGAACTGTATGAGATTTCCAATGGCTTCACTCGAAGGGATTGGTAGGTGTAGGATTTTGAGTTGAGCATCACATGGAAATTTTTCCTTAGTATTTCCTCGACCCCCTTTAACAGTACGGTGTGTCCTATGACTCAAGAAAGGGAAAATGAAACTACGAACACAAAAGTCTTCACGCTTCATGTTCCTCAAATGAATACTAAGTCTTCAAGGTCACACCAATTTCTTCACTTTCAAAGTCTTCAGAAAGTATTCAGAAATCCAAAGTCTTCAGTCGAAGAACTTCATTTTTAGGGGTCGACTTTCTCTGTAAATATCAAACTCCTCGTAGACTTATAGACCTGTGTACACTCATAAACACATTAGTCCCTTAACCTATAAGTCTTGAATACACCAAAATCACTAAGGGGCACTAGATGCACTTACAGATGCTTTTAGGGCTAATTTTCAAGGGACCTATGTCCGACCTCCGGATGCAGACGATTTAAGTCATATAATTCAACAGCCCGGAGAGTCACCCCAAAAGCTTTGGAACAGATTCCTCACTAAGAAGAATCAAATTGTCGACTGCCCGGACGCCGAAGCCTTAGCGGCTTTCAAACACAGTGTCCGGGACGAATGGCTCGCCAGACACCTCGGCCAGGAAAAACCGAGGACAATGGCAGCCCTAACAAGCCTTATGACCCGCTTTAGCACGGGCGGAGATAGTTGGCTGGCCCGTAGCGGCACCAGCGACCCAGGCACATCCAAAGTCAGGGATGGTAATGGGAAACCGCGATGCAATAAGAGCAAGCGTCGAAACAATGAAGACAACCCAGACAACACGGCGGTAAACGTTGGATTCAGGGGCTCTCGACCCGGTCAACGGAAAAAGCCATTCAAAGGCAGCAGAGATGGACCGTCCAGCCTAAACAAGATTCTAGAAAAATTATGTCAGATTCATGGCACCTCCGACAAACCTGCAAATCACACCAACAGAGAATGTTGGGTCTTCAAGCAGGCCGGCAAGCTAAACGCCAAACACAAGGGAAGGGAGACACCAAGTGAAGACGAGGATGAGCCTCACCAGCAAAACACTGGGGGACAGAAAAAATTCCCACCAAAGGTCAAAACAGTGAACATGATTCACGTAACGAAGAGGAGGAGCGCACTCCGAGACATATGCGCCGTGGAGCCCGTCACCCCCAAGTTCAACCCTTGGTCGGCCTGCTCGATCACTTTTGATCGCAGGGATCACCCGACTAGTATCCGGCACGGAGGATCGGCTGCCTTGGTGCTAGACCCAATAATTGACGGATACCATCTCACCCGAGTCCTTATGGACGGCGGCAGTAGTCTTAATCTGATATATCAGGACACTGTCCGCAAAATGGGGATAGACCCGACAAGAATCAGCCAATGCAATACTACCTTTAAAGGAGTAATACCAGGCCCAGAGGCCTGCTGCACGGGCTCTATAGTACTAGAGGTTGTATTCGGTTCTCCCGACAACTTCCGAAGCGAAGAATTAACCTTCGACGTCGCTCTGTTCCGAAGCGGCTATCACGCACTACTCGGAAGAACTACCTTTGCTCGTTTTAATGCAGTACCGCATTACGCTTATATTAAGCTTAAGATGCCCGGTCCACGTGGCATCATCATAGTTAGCGGAAACATAGAGCGCTCCTGACGTGCGGAGGAATGTGTGGCGGCTCTAGCAGCCGAACACTGAACGGCCTCTCCAACCAGAATAAATGAGCGGTCGTCAAGACCGCGGACACGGTTAGACGAGTCCGGCGCACCACTAGCTGTAACAGCTCAGATAAACGTGAGATTGGGTAGATGGATATACCCCCATAGGTGGTGCTAGGGGCTTCCCGCATGTAAAAAGGATTACAGTTCGGCTTGACCTTATTTAGATTGAATTTTAATGGTTTATTAAGAATAACCAATTTTTCGCACGAAGACTTTTACATGGGTGTTTTCCTCTTTTACAGGTGATAATCGTGCTACACCCTTCCAGGATACGGCACAACAGAGACACAGGCGCAGACGTGCAGCAGGGCCCCGCTCAAAGGTTTCTTTTTAGATTAAGACCCTGCATAAACCCTTTTTACTGTCTCTTGTTGCTTCACACCCTCTGGATACTCAACACAACCAAGAGGGATGATGGTGTTATTGACATTTCGTCACGTCAGACTAATGCACGTACCTGGAAATTCATGGTTTATTATCGAGGGCGTTACTCAGCCCAGCATATGTTGTAAAGTCCGAATACCTTAGGGAGTGTTCGGCGTCGCGAGTTTGGCCTTATATGCATCAGCTCCGAATCATGTCTTTGGTCAATAGTTGGGTATGCCCGGCTCCCGTGTTTTGCTACCTTACGTTCCGCTCTATCGGCTAAGGTGGCACTGGGAGAACTGCTGCGATTGTGCCCTGGTTCATCCGGATGAGCACCTCAGTAGAGAAAGCCAAAAACTGGCTGTCATGATAAAGCGCGAGACTGGTCAACCACTCGATGACTCAGCGGAATCTTCGCGATTCCTCCACATTAACGAAGGACCGGTTTCCCGGTCATGTATGTACGCGCACCATATTCAGATGAGCGCGGAAGTACCAGGGGCTATATAGTAGCCCCGCCGTCAAACTCATATGGCTAAGTGAAAGTGTTAAAGCTATATAGTCCGATTGCCTTGTTCGCCACGCTATCACCTCCTTAATGGACCAAGACGTTGGATCAAGTGTGAATACGCGCTTTTCTGAACACCCCCGCATTATGTGCGTGGGGGCTGAAGCCGACGACTGCAAACTTTCAGGTTATCTACATACATAAACGGCCGCACAGGAGGCATCATAATACTTTCAGGCAAAAGTATAAATACAGCCTTTATAATCCAAATAGCATTGTTTTTACAATTGGGATACATGTCACTCGAACATGATACTCTTCGAGCACTGAGCCTCTATTAAACGAGCACCTTCTAGGACGTCTTCAAAATAGTGCTCGGCCGAGACCTAGCCTACGGCCGAATCCTGGGTTGCAATAGCGGTGGCCTCCATCTCTGCCCAGTATGTCTTAACACGGGCAAGAGCCATCCGCGCACCCTCTATGAATGCCGACCTCTTTATGGCGTTGATATGCGGCACAGCACCAAGGAATCGTTGCACTAAACCAAAATAACTATTCGGCCTTGGTCCCTCCGGCCAAAGATGATCCACGACAGACCTCATGGCAAGTCCGGACAACCTATGGTGCTCGGCCCACTCGGCCATTTGTTCATTTAACAGCAGCGGACGCGTTGGAGTACTGAACTGCGACCAGAACAATCTTTCCACTTCATGATCTTTCTGATCTTTGAAAAACTCAGTCGCATCAGCAGCACTCGTTGCCAAGTCCAAGTACGCGTCTGCAGCACTCCATAATTGATCCAGAGGGGCATACTTCGGATCTCCGAACTTCGTCCGCAACAAAAAGGGCTTCCCAGCCGTGATATCTCCGGCTTGACGAAGCTCCTCCTTCGCTGCTCTGATTTTAGAGCGGGTTTCCTTGGCTGCTACCATGGCTTTCTTTAGGTCCGCCGTTTTCGCTTGGCTTTCCTTTTCAAGAAGCTCATACCAGTCGGCGGCATCCTTCAGCGCAACAGCCATCTTGGCTATTTTATCTTCACTCTGGTGATGAGCAGCCTGTTCGGCTCTTAACTCTTCGGCCGCCTTTAGGGCGGCCGCATCACTTCTCCTGGCTTGTTCCTTGGCTCGGGCAAGCTCCGCCCGAAGGGTCTCCACGACGGCAGCTCCATCTGTAGTCACAGCAAATTATAGATACTAGCATCATGCTCCTCTTAATATCTGTTGACCACCAGAAAATACATACCATGTGCCTCGTCAAGCCGCTTGTTTACAAGCACGATGTCGGCATCTGCCGCATCAAGCTACTGCCTCAGTTCGGCAAACTCACCAGTCCGGCCAGCCACCGGACCCTCAGCCGCCTGCACATGAAAGCAGCATGATCATTACCTGGGACTATGATCCTCTGTTTGCCGCCTTTGGACAACAACTAGAGTCTCAGGGGCTACTATCTGTATAGGGCACACCTAGCGTGTGCGGTACCGTCAAAAAATATATATATTACCTTGCGTACCTCAAAGCCTCTTAGCAGGCTCATAAAAGCTTCATGCAACCCACTTTTGGCGGATGAAATCCTCTCAACCACCGTACCCATTAAGGTACGATGCGCCTCTGAGATAGCCGCTTGCTCCAGAAGACCCATCAGTGCGTCCGGTTGTGCACCGGACAGTCCCGGATTCTTTCTGTGGCTCTCCCTAGGAGCCGAATACTCCGGACTTCGGGTGGCCGAAGGGTTACCTTTTGACCTTGGAGGATCAGGAGAAATCCTCCGTGACGACACCTCAGGGTCATCCGCTCCATGAGGCGGGGAGACAAGGGGAGGCGTTTCGCTCTCCATCATCTCCGGAAGAAGATCCCCCGAAGACGAACTCTGTCGAGAAGGGCTACGAGCCGGACTGCAAGATATATGTCTCGGTTATTGTCCTCAAAGATAAAGCAGGATATATTTACCAAAGTACTCTTGTTCACTTACTGCTCGGTGGAGGGCTGGCCCCCTTGCAGGCACTGTGCGGTAAGGATGCCCCCCGGGGCAGGGCCTCCTGGCGAAGGTTTCTTCCCTCGTTTGGAAACCCTCGTTTCCAAGTCTTCAGAGGCGGTCCTTTTCCTTCCTTGGGGAGAGGGAATTTTAGATTCTTCTCCCCGATTATCCTCCTTCACGGAGACACTAATTCCCCCGGTTTGGATGAGTAATGCGTAGGGCCCGCTTTTGGCTTCTTTATTCCTCTCTTTATATTCCTCTGATGGCACTTGATAAGGTGCGTGCTCAAGCATCCTGGCTAGTACAGGATCCAGTGAGCCTTCAGGAAGGGGGGCCGAACACCTGATCATCTTCGCCTTTTTATCCAGTCCTGGTCAAAGAGCGATTTTTTCAGAATAATGTTGTGACAAATAAAAAGATAGCATGTTCGGCCGCAGAATTACTTACGTGGGTATCTGGACGATTGCAGTTTAGACCCGCATCCTCGGTGGTGTCCGGACACTTTATTCGTGATCCGAAGAACAATCCATACATCTCTTCGAGCGTCACGCTGAAGAATTGCTGAATAGTTCGCGGTCCTTCCGGGTTGAACTCCCACATACGGAGAGGTCGACGTTGGCATGGCAGGACCCGACGAACTAGCATGACTTGCATTACCTTGACAAGGCTGACATCTCTCTTGAGGAGATCTCGGATGCGACTCTGCAATGTTGGCACGTCATTAACTGGCCCCCAGTCCAGCCCCTTGTTGACCCATGACACCAGTTGTGGCGGGGGGCTCGAACGGAAGGCGGGGGCAGCTACCCACTTAGTACTTTGGGGAGCTATGATGTAAAACCACTCCCGCTGCCATAAGTTGGACATCTCCGGGAAGGAACCCTTTAGCCATGGAGCATCGGCGCCTTTGCTTATTTTGGCACCTCCGCATTCTGCGTGTCGCCCATCGATCATCTTCGGCTTCACATTGAAGGTCTTGAGCCATAAGCCGAAGTGTGGGGTGATGTGAAGGAAGGCCTCACACACGACGATGAACGACGAGATGTGAAGGGTGGAATCCGGAGCTAGATCATGGAAATCGAGCCCGTAATAGAACATAAGCCCTCTAACAAAGGGATCAAGACTAAAGCCTAGCCCTTGGAGGAAGTGGGAAACAAATACGACACTCTCATTGGGTTCGGGAGTGGGGATGACCTGCCCTTGAGCAGGCAGCCTGTGCGAGATTTCGGCGGTCAGATACCTGGTTTCTCTTAGCTTCTTGATGTCCTCCTCTGTGACAGAGGAGGCCATCCACCGGCCTTGAAGGTTGGATCCGGACATGATTGAAGGTCCGAAGTGCTTAGCCTGAGCCTTGGGTGCTGGAATTCAAGGTGGGGGAAGGGAAGGATCGAGCGCGAGAAGAACAGGACAGGCCTTGCCCCCTTTATAAAGAAGGTGAATATCAAGCATCCTCCGCATGGCCGTTTGGAACTTGCCTAAAATCGAGGAGTCATACCAGCATGCATGATTGGGTTACCCACACCCATATTGATGAGAATCCCGTGATAAGGGGAACACGATCTCTGCTTCGACAAGACATGCCAATAAAACCGCCTCGCAACACGTGCAGTGGCAGGCTGGGAAAAATGGTTCGTAAGAACCGAACCACGTCAGGATATCACGTTATGAAAAGTTGTCAGCAGATTAGATTTGTGGAATATTATACTCTCTACGGTGGTATGTGGAATTTGTTTTGCAGAGCCGGACACGACCCTTGTGTTAAAAATCTTCTATGGAGTATTCAAAGGAGGAACCCGCCTTGCAATGCCGAAGACAATCTGCGCGCCAGACTCATCGTCATTGAGGCCTGGTTCAGGGGCTACCGAGGGAGTCCTGGATTAGAGGGTCCTCGGACAGCCGGACTATATACTTTTGGCCGGACTGTTGGACTATGAAGATACAAGATTGAAGACTTCGTCCCGTGTCCGGGTGGAACTCTCCTTTGCGTGGAAGGCAAGCTTGGCAATTCGAATATGTAGATCTCCTCCCTTGTAACCGACTCTGTGTAACCCTAGCCCCCTCCGGTGTCTATATAAACCGGAGGGTTTAGTCCGTAGAACAACAATCATAATCATAGGCTAGCTTCTAGGGTTTAGCCTCTACGATCTCGTGGTAGATCAACTCTTATAATACTCATATCATCAAGATCAATCAAGCAGGAAGTAGGGTATTACCTCCATCGAGAGGGCCCGAACCTGGGTAAACATTGTGTCCCCCGCCTCTTGTTACCATCCGCCTTAGACGCACAGTTCAGGACCCCCTACCCGAGATCCGCCGGTTTTGACACCGACAGTGGGACCGATTCGCTCATCTCGGTTGGACCGAAACGTTACGAAAGGAAAACAGAGAGTTTGCATTGCAATCTCGGTGGGACCGATCGCTCATCTCAGTTTGACCGAAACATTATGAAGGGAAACAGAGAGATAAAAATCCCATCTCGGTGAGACCGAGATCCCTATCGGTGAGACCGAAAAGACTAGGGTTTGTGGCACTGGCTATGTCAAGTGAACTCGGTGGCGCCGGATAGATCAAATCGGTGGGGCCGAGTTTGACTTTTGGTTTGGGACATATTTGGATATGAGAAAGTAGTTGAGGGTTTTGGAGCATATCACTAAGCATCTTGAGCAAGAACCTCATTAGGCAACACCTCACCCCTCTTAATAGTATTGGCTTTTCCTATGGACTCAATGTGATCTTGGATCACTAAAATAGAAAATGTAGAGTCTTGTGTTTTGAGCTTGAGCCAATCCTTTTGTCCTTAGCATTTTGAGGGGTCCACTTTCTTAATCCATGCCATGCCAATCATTGAGCTTTCCTGAAATATTTATCTTGTAATAGCATTGGCTCAATGAGCTATATGTGGTTAGGAATTACCAAAACCACCCAGGGATAGTTGCACTTTCACCCATCCGTTAGCTTAGCATATTGATCGTTCAGTTTTATTGCTATTGCTTTCTTCATGTCAAATACATATTCCTTCGACTATGAGATTATGTAACTCCCAGATACCGGAGGAATACCTTGTGTGCTATCAAATTCACAATGTAACTATAACTGGGTGATTATAAAGATGCTCTACAGGTATCTCCGAAGGTGTTTGTTGGGTTGGCATAGATCGAGATTAGGATTTGTCACTCAGAGTATCGAAGAGGTATCTCTGGGCCCTCTCGGTAATACACATCACAAGAAGCTTGCAAGCAAAGTAACTAAGGAGTTAGTTGCAAGATGATGTATTATGGAACGAGTAAAGAGACTTGCCGGTAACGAAATTGAACTAGGTATAGAGATATCGACGATTGAATCTCGAGCAAGTAACATACCGACAGACAAAGGGAATTACGTATGTTGTCATAAAGGTTCAACCGATAAAAGATCTTCGTGGAATATGTAGGAATCAATATGGGCATCCAGGTTCCGCTATTGGTTATTGACCGGAGAGGTGTCTCGGTCATGACTACATAATTCCCGAACCCGCAGGGTCGCACGCTTAACGTTCGTTGACGCTAGAGTAGTATTGGGATATTTGATGAGTGGTAACCAAATGTTTTCTGTAGTCCCGGATGAGATCCCGAACGTCACGAGGACTCTCGGAATGGTCGAGAGGTAAATATTTATATATGGGAAGTCATATTTTGGGTTCCGGAAAAAGATGCAGTTTTTTGGTATTGTACCGGGAAGCTTCTAGAAGGTTCCAGAGGATTCCGGAGGGGTCCGGAAGTCCACAAGTGGTTCCACCATGACCCAAGGGCTAGCATGGGCTGCGGGGAGGCACCCTGGCCTTATTGGGCTCGGCGCATCAAGTCCTCAAAAGCCCATGTGGCTAGGGAAGGCAAAAAAGGAAGGAGTCCTAGTAGGAATAGGATTGGACTTGGAGTCCAAGTCCTCTCTCCCTTAGCTGCGCCCTAGGGTTTGGAGCGGCTGTTTACCACGCCCCTCCACCTATATATAGAGGGGAGGGGTGCCCCAAGAGGACACGCCAAGCCCTTGGCGCCCCTCTCTCTCCGGTTACTCAGTAGTTCCACCGCCTCGTCCCGGCGACGCTTAGCGAAGCGCTGTCGGTGTTCCACCACCACCATGCCGTCGTGTTGGTTGTGATCCCATCTACTTCTCCTCTCCCGCTTGCTGGATCAAGAAGGAGGAGACGTCATCGAGCCGCATGTGTGCTAAACTCGGAGGTGTCGTCCGTTAGGCACTAGATCGGTTGGATCATGATCGGATCGCGAAGAGTACAACTACATCAACCGCGTGATAAACGCTTCCGCTTTCGGTCTACGAGGGTACGTAGACACACTCTCCCCCTCTCGTTGCTATGAATCTCCTAGATAGATCTTGCGTGAGCGTAGGAATTTTTTTGAAATTGCATGCTACGTTTCCCAACAGGAATCTGGGCTCATCATTGTTTCTTCATAGTTTGTAGGTCGGCCATGGTCTAATAACATGACTTCCAGGACAGTATTACCATACCACTCTGGTGCGGAACGTTCTCTGTTCGACCTACGAGGTCCAGTAGTAATTTGATCCAAAGTTTCATGATCATCATCATTAGCTTCCTCTCTTGTTGGTGTAGGCATCACGGGAACATATTTCACTGATGTGCTACTTTCTAATTCGAGAGAAGGTACAATTACCTCATCAAGTTCCACTTTCCTCCCACTCACTTCTTTCGAGAGAAACTCCTTCTCTAAGTGTTCCATTCTTCGCAACAAAGATCTTGCCTTCAAATTTGTGGTAGAAGGTGTACCCAATTGTTTCCTTAAGGTATCCTATGGAGACGCACTTCTCCGATTTGGGTTCGAGCTTATCAGGCTGAAGCCTTTTGACATAAGCATCGCATCCCCAAACTTTTAAGAAACGACAGCTCAGGTTTCTTGCAAAACCGCTGTTCATACAATGTCGTCTCAACGAATCTAGACGGTGCCCTATTTAACGTGAATGCAGCTGTCTCTAATGCATAACCTCAAAACGATAGTGGTAGATCGGTAAGAGACATCATAGATCGCACCATATCCAATAAGGTACGGTTACGAAGTTCGGACACACCATTACGCTGTGGTGTTCCAGGTGGCGTGAGTTGTGAAACTATTCCACATTGTTTTAAATGAAAGCCAAACTCGTAACTGAAATATTCGCCTACGCGATCAGATTGTAGAAACTTTATATTCTTGTTACGATGATTCTTCACTTCACTCTGAAATTCTTTGAACTTTTCAAATGTTTCAGACTTGTGTTTCATTAAGTAAATATACCCATATCTACTTAAATCATCTGTGAAGGTTAGAAAATAATGATACCCGCCTCGTGCCTCAACACTTATCGGACCGCATACATCGGTATGTATTATTTCCAATAAGTCATTAGCTCGCTCCATTGTTCCGGAGAACGGAGTTTTAGTCATCTTGCCCATGAGGCATGGTTCGCAAGTATCAAATGATTCATAATCAAGTGATTCCAAAAGCCCATCTACATGGAGTTTCTTCATACGCTTTACACCAATATGACCTAAACGGCAGTGCCACAAATATGCGCACTATCATTATCAACTTTGCATCTTTTGGCATCAATGTTATGAATATGTGTATCACTA
This sequence comes from Triticum aestivum, assembly GCF_018294505.1. Lineage (NCBI taxonomy): Eukaryota > Viridiplantae > Streptophyta > Magnoliopsida > Poales > Poaceae > Triticum > Triticum aestivum. The sequence goes on from NC_057805.1 coordinate 478,324,827, forward strand.
CGATCGAGATTCAATAAACCATTTACATTGGGTGTATGACCATCAAAGGTTTTATTCATGTAAACAGAACAAAAACTATTCTCTGACTTAAATGAATAACCGTATTGCAATAAACATGATCCAATCATATTCATGCTCAACACAAACACCAAATAACATTTATTTAGGTTCAACACTAATCCCGAAGGTAGAGGGAGCGTGCGATGGTGATCTTATCAACCTTGGAATCACTTCCAACACACATTGTCACCTCGCCCTTAACTAGTCTCTGTTCATTCTGCAACTCCTGTTTTGAGTTACTAATCTTAGCAACTGAACTAGTATCAAATACCCAGGGGTTACTACGAACACTAGTAAGGTACACATCAATAATCTGTATAGCAAATATACCTTTGTTCATTTTGCCATCCTTCTTATCCACCAAATGTTTGGGGCAGTTCCACTTCCAGTGACAATTTCCTTTGCAGTAGAAGCACTCGGTTTCAGGCTTAGGTCCAACTTTGGGCTTCTTCATTGGTAGTGGCAACTTGCTTGCCATTCTTCTTGAAGTTCCCTTTCTTTCCCTTGCTCTTTTTCTTGAAATTAGTGGTCTTGTTAACCATCAACACTTGATGCTCTTTCTTGATTTCTACCTTCATTGATTTCAGCATCACAAAGAGCTTGGGAATTGTTTTCGTCATCCCTTGCATATTATAGTTCATCATGAAGTTCTAGTAGCTTGGTGATAGTGACTAGAGAACTCTGTCAATCACTATCTTATCTGGAAGATTAATTCCCGCTTGATTCAAGCGATTGTAGTACCCAGACATTCTGAGTACATGCTCACTGGCTGAGCTATTCTCCTCCATCTTGTAGGCAAAGTACTTGTCAGAGGTCTCATACCTCTCGACACAGGCATGAGTCTGGAATACCAATTTCAGCTCTTGGAACATCTCATATGTTCCATGGCGTTCAAAACGTCTTTGAAGCCCCGATTCTAAGCCGTAAAGCATAGTGCACTAAACTATCAAGTAGTCATCATATTGAGCTTGTCAAACATTCATAATGTCTGCATCAGCTCCTGCAACAGGTCTGTCACCTAGCGGTGCATCAAGGACATATTCTTATGTGCAGCAGTGAGGATAATCCTCAGATCACTGACCCAGTCCGCATCATTTCTACTATCATCTTTCAACTTATTTTTCTCTAGGAACATATCAAAAATAAACGGGGAGCTACAATGCGAGCTATTGATCTAAAGCATAATTTGCAAATACTACCAGGACTAAGTACATGATAAATTAAGTTCAATTAATCAAATTAATTAAGAACTCCCACTTAGATAGACATCCCTCAAGTCATCTAAATGATACGTGATCCAAATCAACTAATCCATGTCCGATCATCACGTGAGATGGAGTAGTCATCAATGGTGAACATCTCTATGTTGATCATATCTACTATATGATTCACGTGCGACCTTCCGGTCTCCAGTGTTCCGAGGCCATGTTTTACATGCTAGGCTCGTCAAGTTTAACCTGAGTATTCCGCATGTGCAAAACTGTCTTGCACCCGTTGTATTTGAACGTAGAGTCCATCACACCTGATCATCACATGGTGTTTCAACACGATGAACTGTCACAACGGTGCATACTCAGGGAGAACACTTATACCTTGAAATTTAGTTAAGGGATCATCTTAGAGCATCTCCAATAGATGGTCCATATGTAAAAGTACCTAACTTTTCGACCATCTGGGGCAAAAAACGCCGCTCCAACAGACAATTCATATGCAAAAAAAATTGGACCGCGGCCTCCTCGTGATGTAAAATACAACACCTCGCGGTGCAAATTTACATCACGAGGTGCATCTGGTCCAAAACCAGCCGCCCGCGAACGCCCAACCGCCACTTCCTTTCCTTTCCCGCCCGCACGCGCCCGTCCGCCCGCCCGAAGACCAGCCGGCTGGAATCCGCCGCCGCGACCGCCCAAAACCTCGTCGTCGGTGCCGCCACCACCTCACATCACCGCCGCTGCCCTCCGCCGCCCTCCGCCGCCGTCGTCCCCATCGCCTCCCTCGTCGGTAGCCGGCTCGCAGCCGCCCGGACGCCGCAGAATCGGGAGGCAACCGACGCGGGATTCGGCGCCTCCGGCGGTCCGGCTGCCACGGTAGGCCTCCGCCGGATCTTTAGGCTACCGCCGACCTCCTCCCGTCGGCCGTGAGCCTGTCCACGGCCGCTGCGCCGGCCGCACGACCGCCGCACCAAGCCCTCCGCCCGGCTGCCGAACTATTCTTCACCGCCCGCCGAGCTCCTCTTGGCCGGCCTCCAAGCTCATTTCTTATCACCACCGCCGTCCGGAGCCGACCGCAGCCGTCCGCAGCCGTCAGCAGCAGCCAATCCAACCGGCGGCCATCGTCTTCAAACGCGCGCACAAGGTGTTCGACGGAATTCCCCAAGGTAAAAAATGACGAAACTTGATGATTTAACTTGGGATTGGATAGTATGTTTGACAGTGGTTGTGTGCATTGTAGATGAGCTCGGTTGACTTCTCTTTCGTGGATGATTCATTGTCGGACGAGGAATTTGATTTGCATGAAGAAGAGGAGATTGCTATGCTAGTGGCCATGCACAAGAGGAAGAAACCAACGCATGGTGGTTCCGTTTACGGTCTTGCGTTCATTCGGAGAGAATGGATTGATGCGCACAAACGGTTGGTGTGCAACTACTTTGCATCATTACCTGTTTTTTCGGAGAATTACTTTGAACGCCGTTTCAGAATGTCGAAAGACTTGTTCTTCCGCATTTGCAATTCCGTGAAGCTGCTGGCCGGTTTTGGACCATGAATTTGGACCATCTATTGGAGTTGCTCTTTTGGACCATGAATTTGGACCATCTGTTAGAGTTGGCCTTTTTTCGGAGCTCCAAAACGAACTTTTTGGCGGTCCCTATTTTACATCTCCGGTTTTGGACCGTCAAAATTTGGACCATCTATTGGAGATGCTCTTAATGCTACCGCCGTACGAAGCAAAATAAGATGCATAAAAGATAAACATCACATGCAATCAAAATATGTGACATGATATGGCCATCATCATCTTGTCCTTTTGATCTCCATCTCCAAAGCATCGTCATGATCTCCATCGTCACCGGCTCGACATCTTGATCTCCATCGTAGCGTCGTCGTCGTCTTGCCAACTATTTCTTCTACAACTATCGCTAACGCATAGTGATAAAGTAAAGCAATTACATGGTTTCTGCATTTCATACAATAAAGAGATAAGGCTCCTGCCGGCGGTCGGATATCTTACAAAACATGATCATCTCATACAATAAAGTTTATCACATCATGTCTTGACCATATCACATCACAACATGCCCTGTAAAAACAAGTTAGACGTCCTCTACTTTGTTGTTGCAAATTTTACGTGGCTGCTACGGGCTTCTAGCAAGAACTGTTCTTACCTACGCATCAAAACCACAACGGTGATTTATCAAGTTTGCTGTTTTAACCTTTGATACGTATCCAACGTATCTATAATTTTTGATTGTTCCATGTTGTTTTATTATCAATCTTGGATGTTTTCTAATCATTTTATAGTCATTTTATATCATTTTTTGGTACTAGCCTATTGACATAGTGCCAAGTGCCAGTTGCTGTTTTTTTCCATGTTTTTACATCGCAGGAAATCAATATCAAACGGAGTCCAAATGCCCCGAAACTTTTTGGAGATCTTTTATGGGCCAGAAGAAGGAAGATGGGCCCTGGTTGCACTTGGGGGCTGTCCCGAGGAGGGCTGGTGGGTTGTGCCCACCTCTGGTGCACCCCGGGCCGCCTCTTTGCTCTATAAATACCCCAAAAATCTACAAACCTTAGGGGAGTCGATGAAATATTCATCCAGCCACCGCAGAGTCCTGAACCACCAGATCCAATCTAGACACCATCTCTGATGGGGTTCACCACCTCCATTGGTGCCTCTCCGATGATGCGTGAGTAGTTCTTTGTAGACCTTCGGGTCCGTAGTTAGTAGCTAGATGGCTTTCTCTCTCTCTCTCTCTCTCTCTCTCGCTGAATTCTCAATACAATGGTCTCTTGGAGATCCATATGATGCAACTCTTTTGCGGTGTGTTTGTTGGGATCTGATGAACTTCGAGTTTATGATCAGTTATATCTTTTTATATCCATGAAAATTATTTGAGTTTCTTTGATCTCTTATAGCCTCGTATTTCTTCTCCGATATTTGGGTTTTGTTTGGCCAACTTGATATATTTATCTTGCAATGGGAAGAGGTGCCCGGTAGTGGGTTCGATCTTACGGTGCTTGATCCCAGTGACAGAAAGGGAACCGACACGTATGTATCATTGCTACTAAGGATAAAAAGACGAGATCTATATCTACCGCCATATAGATAAACGGATCTTGTCTACATCATGTCATCGTTCTTATTGCATTACTATGTTTTTCCATGAACTTAATACACTAGATGCATGCTGGATGGCGGTCGATGTGTGGAGTAATAGTAGTAGATGCAGGAAGGAGTCGGTCTACTAATCTTGGACGTGATGCCTATGTAATGATCATTGCCTGGATATCATCATGATTATTTGAAGTTCTATCAATTGCCCAACAGTAATTTGTTTACCCACCGTTTGCTATTTTTCTCGAGAGAAGCCACTAGTGAACCCTACGGGCCTCGGGTCTTCTTTCTCATATATTTGCCTTGCGATCTATTTTTCCTTTGCGTTTTTATTCAGATCTATTAAACCAAAAAAATACAAAAATACCTTGCTGCACTTTATTTTATTTCCGATCTATTATTTCAATCTATTACAATTTTCTCCCGTCAACTAGCCATTTCTGGCGCCGTTACTCGAAAGGGATTGACAACCCCTTTAACACGTTGGGTTGCGAGTGGCTGTTATTTGTGTGCATGGGCTGTTTACGTTTTGTTGCTTGGTTCTCCTACTGGTTCGATACCTTGGTTTCATTACTGAGGGAAATACCTACCGTTGCTGTGCTACATCATCCTCTCCTCTTGGGGGAAACACCGACGTAGTCTTAGCAAACATCATCAAGGGAATTTCTGGAGCCGTTGCCGGGGAGGATCTTCAACATAACCAGGTTCCTAATCACAAATCTCGTCTCCTTGCAATTTACATTATTTGCCATTTGCCTCTCGTTTTCCTCTCCCCCACTTCATAAATTTTTTCCGTTTTATACACCTCTCCTTTTCCGTTCGTCGTTTCCTTGCCGGATCTGTTTTTGAGTGCGATCTTGTTGTGTGGTCATCATGACTCAAGAGAACACCAAGTTATGTGATTTCTCAAATACCAACAACAATGATTTTATTGGCACTCTGCTTGCTCCTCCCGCCACTAGTGCGGAGACTTGTGATATTAATACTGCTTTGCTGAATCTTGTTATGAAAGACCAATTTTCCGGTACTCCTAATGAGGATACCGCGTCCCATCTTAATACCTTCGTGGAATTATGCGATATGCAAAAGAAAAATGATGTGGACAATGATGTGGTCAGGATGAAATTATTTTCGTTTTCTTTGCATGATTCTGCAAAAATTTGGTTCTCTTCTTTGCCTCACAATAGTATCGATTCTTGGAACAAGTGCAAAGATGCTTTTATCACCAAGTATTTTCCGCCCGCAAAAATTATTTTTTTCTTAGAACCCAGATCATGAATTTCAAGCAACTTGAACATGAACATGTTTCACAATCTTGGGAAAGGATGAAAATGATGCTAAGGAATTGCCCAACTCATGGGTTAAATCTTTGGATGATCATACAAATTTTTTATGCGGGGTTGAACTTTGTTTCTCGTAATCTTTTAGATTCTGCCGTGGGTGGAACTTTTAAGGAAATTACTTTGGGTGAAGCCACCAAATTGCTTGATAATATCATGGAAAATTATTCACAATGGCATACCGAAAGAGCTCCTACTAGTAAAAAAGTTAATTCGGTTGAAGAAATTTTTTCTTTGAGTGATAAAGTTGATGCTCTTATGAAATTGGTTGCTAGTAAAAGTGCTCCATTGATTTTAATGATATGCCTTTGTCTACTTTGATTGAGAAAAATAGTGATGCCATTGATGTGAATTTTATTTCTCGCAATAATTTCAACAACAATGCTTATAGAGGAAATTTTAATCCTAGGCCTTCCCCTAGTAATTCCTCTAATAATTATGGTAATTCTTATGGAAATCAATCTTACAATAATAATAGGAGCACCTCTGATCTTGAGATATTAAAGAATTTATCAACACGCAAAATGTTTTCAACACTTCCATAGAAGAAAAGTTGAATAAGATTGATGATCTGTCTAGAAGTGTTGATAGAATTGCTCATGATGTGGAAAATCTCAAGATGAAATTTTTTGTGCCTAAAGTTGATGAATCAATTAAAGCTCTTTATGTTTCTATGGATGAAAGTAAGAAAATAATAGCTATGCTTAGAGCTAAAAGAGAACTTTTAGAGAAAGCTTTTTCTAGTGATTATTCTTGTAAAAGTAATGAAGATCTTAAAATGATTGGTGCTTCTTCTATTGATTCCTTGTTTAGTAAAATTAAGAATGATGAAAAAGGGACTGGAGAAGAGTCAACTTTAGGTAGAAGGCGTCCCAATATTTCGGAGGGTGAAAATCTTGTTGAGAAAATTGATGAAAGTGGGTTTGGAGAGGTCAAAACTTTAGCTAGTGATGCACCCACTATGGGCTAGAAGAAGGAAGATGGGCCCTGGTTGCACTTGGGAGCTGTCCCGAGGAGGGGACAACCCACCAGCGCGCGCCCTGGTGGGTTGTGCCCACCTCGGGTGCCCCCCAGACCGCCTCTTTGCTCTATAAATACCCCAAAAATCCACAAACCCTAGGGGATGCGACGAAATATTCATCCAGCCGCCATAGAGTCCAGAACCACCAGATCCAATCTAGACACCATCTCGGATGGGGTTCACCACCTCCATTGGTGCCTCTCCGATGATGCGTGAGTAGTTCTTTGTAGACCTTCGGGTCCATAGTTAGTAGCTAGATGGCTTTCTCTCTCTCTCGCTGAATTCTCAATACAATGGTCTCTTGGAGATCCATATGATGTAACTCTTTTGCGGTGTGTTTGTTGGGATCTGATGAACTTTGAGTTTATGATCAGTTATATCTTTTTATATCCATGAAAGTTATTTGAGTTTCTTTGATCTCTTATAGCCTTGTATTTCTTCTCCGATATTTGGGTTTTATTTGGCCAACTTGATCTATTTATCTTGCAATGGGAAGAGGTGCCCGGTAGTGGATTCGATCTTACGGTGCTTGATCCTAGTGATAGAAAGGGAACCGACACGTATGTATCGTTGCTACTAAGGATAAAAATACGAGATCTATATCTACCGCCATATAGATAAACGGATCTTGTCTACATCATGTCATCGTTCTTATTGCATTACTCCGTTTTTCCATGAACTTAATACACTAGATGCATGCTAGATAGCGGTCGATGTGTGGAGTAATAGTAGTAGATGAAGGCAGGAGTCGGTCTACTAATCTTGGATGTGATGCCTATGTAATTATCATTGCCTGGATATCGTCATGATTATTTGAAGTTCTATCAATTGCCCAACAGTAATTTGTTTACCACTGTTTGCTATTTTTCTCGAGAGAAGCCACTAGTGAAACCTACGGCCCCCGGGTCTTCTTTCTCATATATTTGCCTTGCGATCTATTTTTCCTTTGCGTTTTTTTTCAGATCTATTAAACCAAGAAAATACAAAAATATCTTGCTGCACTTTATTTTATTTCCGATCTATTATTTCAACCTATTACAATTTTCTCCCGTCAACTAGCCATTTCTGGCGCCGTTACCCCAAAGGGATTGACAACCCCTTTAACACGTCGGGTTGCGAGTGGCTATTATTTGTGTGCAGGGGCTGTTTATGTTTTGTTGCTTGGTTCTCCTACTGGCTCGATACCTTGGTTTCATTACTGAGGGAAATACCTACTGTTGTTGTGCTACATCATCCTCTCCTCTTGGGGGAAACACCGGCATAGTCTTAGCAAACATCATGAACCTTCAACAAGGACCGGCCGGAGTCAAATTCGATTCAACTAAAGTAGCATAAACAAACACCCTCCAGCCACCTTTATGCAAAACTAGTTGCATGTCTGTCGGTGGAACCGGTCTCATGAACGTGGTCATGTAAGGTTGGTCTAGGCCGCTTCATCCAACAATACCGCCGAATCAAAATAAGACGTTGGTGGTAAGCAGTATGACTATCACCGCCCACAACTCTTTGTGTTCTACTTGTGCATATCATCTACGCAGAGACCTGGCTCGGACGCCACTGTTGGGGAACGTAGCATGCAATTTCAAAAATATTACTACGATCACGCAAGATCTATCTAGGAGATGCATAGCAACGAGAGGGGGAGAGTGTGTCCATGTACCCTCGTAGACCGAAAGCGGAAGCGTTACCTTAATGCGGTTGATGTAGTCGAACGTCTTCTCGATTCAACCGATAAAGCACCGAACGTACAACACCTCCGAGTTCTGCACACGTTCAGCTCAATGACGTCCCTCGAACTCTTGATCCAGCAAAGTGTCGAGGGAGAGTTTCGTCAGCACGACGGCGTGGTGACGGTGATGGTGGAGTGATTGATAACCCACAAGTATAGGGGATCACAACAGTTTTCGAGGGTAGAGTATTCAACCCAAATTTATTGATTCGACACAAGGGGAACCAAAGAATATTCTCAAGTATTAGCAGTTGAGTTTTCAATTCAACCACACCTGGATAACTTAGTATCTACAGCAAAGTGTTTAGTAGCAAAGTAATATGGAAGTAACAGTAACGGTAGCAAAAATAATATTTTTGGGTTTTGTAGTGATTGTAGCAGTAGCAACGGAAAAGTAAATAAGCGAAGAACAATATGAGAAAAGCTCGTAGGCATTGGATCGGTGATGGAGAATTTGTCACGACCGGTTTTTCAATAAAATAATTATTGAGAGACCAATCCCTTTTACGGACCAGCGAGGAAGAATTCCTTCTCACTGGTAGACAATATCTTGGTCACAGAAGAAAAAAAATACCAGGAGTACTAAATATAATACAAGGTTGAGCAGAGACTGCCCAACAATTTATTACATGCACGCCGCTAAAACAATACGGCGGATAGGGTGGCAACTACTAACTCACGATAACAACGGTGGTGGAAATATCACCGCGAAGCGAGTGATATGATTCCAGAAGACTACAGCTCTTCGAGCGTCGGAGTGAGGCTCGAGGAGACTTATTGCGGGTGGCGGAAGCGTATACAATACAAGTGACCAATATCCGGGATCGCGCAGGACTGACTGGGACTCCTCTAGGCATCAGACGCGCTATCAAACTCTTCATCCAAGAGATCGCCTTCGTCAACATCTGGCCAAATCAACAAGCCAGGTGAGTACTATGAAAGTACTCGCAAGACAGTTCGGACATAAGATATAACAAATGTAAACATGAAGCACATGAACAAGTTAACCGGTGCGATCAGACATAGAGGTAATAAATACTGGGTGCCAAGCGAGGGTCTGAATGACGCCTCGAACGGAAACTGCAGAATAGTAATACTGGTGCCAAACGAGTGTCTGAAACGAGGGCTGGATTGTTTCCACCATTGTTCGGCTTGGGTGCCGAGTCTCTTGGCTTCGGGCACTGTTTAGCATAATGCCCTTATTGACCACAAGCATAGCAGGTGACCCCTGGACGGTATGTGAACTCCTTGTCTCTGGCATGAAATTGTCCGACGGGCCTTGGCTCAGTAGTCGTGGATCTCCTTGTGTCTGTCCTTGGGACCTCAGTCTTGCCTCAGTTGCTGCGGGCAAGAGTCGTCTTGTCCCTCTTCCGCTTACGGATATCTTCCAGACTACGGCGCTCATTCTCCAAGGTGATGGCCTTGTCCACCAGCGTCTTAAAATCCGGAAAGGTGTGTACAATCAGTTGGCACCTCAGTGCTGGTGCCAGGCCGTCCAGGAATTTTTCCATCTTTTTGCTTTCTGTCATGTGCTCGTCGTAGGCATAACGAGACAGCTGAGTGAACTGACCATTGTACTCTATCACTGACATGCCTCTTTGCTTCAGGTCATCAAACTCTCTCTTCTTGATCTTTAGGATGCTTCTAGGGATGTGTGCCCCACGGAAGCCTTCCTTGAACTCTTCCCAGGTGATGTTGTGTTCCCTGGGATGCATGTGTAGGAAGTTTTCCCACCATGCTGCGGCTGCTCCAGTAAGATAGTGTGGTGCATAAAGCACCTTCTCATGATCGGAGCACTGAGCAATAATCAGTTTTCTCTCAATCTCACGAAGCCAATCATCGGCTTCCAGCGGTCTGTCGGTGTGAGCAAAAGTTGAGGGGCGAGTCTTCTGTAACTCAGATAACTTGGAATGGGGTTGATAGGGTTCACGGTGGTTTCCCATGTTGATGACATGGTTCATCATCTCTTGGTGCTGTTGCTGACTTTGCTCGAAGAGACGGCATACTTGAGACAGTGCTGCTTCGCTGTCTTGTTGGCTGGACTGACCCTGAGTGAAATTGTTGCTGGTCTGTGTCCCGTAAACCTCTTCTGGCTGATTGGGCATGGAGCGAGTCCACGGGCGAGACATTTTTCCAGTCTGGGGTATTATTTGCAAAACCCATGAGAAAAATTGTGTAGCATAAGAAAAATCTCGCAAAGGCAACAATTAAAGAGGCTTCAAGGTTTTCAAAGAAACACAAATGATTTTTTTATGGAGAAGGGCTGCTTAACATAAAACTTACATGCGAAAAGCAAACACAAGATACAGCACTCAGGATGCGCGTACACAATCCTGACATGTTATTAAAAACTAGCATACGACTCCGAAAGGCAGCAAACACACCAATACAAACTAGCATCCAGATAAAACAACACACCATACAGGCAAGCATAACACGCGGCTACTCGGTGCTCTCAGTCAGAGATGGTGAAGATCTCCTTCCCCTTGCCGATGGCAAGGCTCAGCGGTCCAGGAGAATCAACCTCCACCTCCTCTCTAGCTGGCTCCTGGCGCGTGACGCTGCGCTGCGGTGATGGTGCGGGGGCGACTGGTGGTAGAGCGTGTGCGGCAGGTGGTGCGGCTCTGACTGGAGTAGGGGCGATGACTCGGTCGAACTCCTCAGTGGTAGGCAGACGGCGAGCAGTGGCCAAAACGGCCGGTGCATACGAGGCTGAAGACGAGAGGAAAGTCAGAGGCGGCGCCGTGTGGAGAAGCTCCTTCCTGCTGGCAGGACCGCCCCGGACTAAGTCCATGCGGGCAGCCACAAGATCATCTACGAGGTTGTCGAAAGACTCCTCCAGAGCCTTGAGATACTCCACAACCATCTCGATGGCTTCATCTCGTTCTCCCCGATGGCAGGCGAACGCATAGTGGCTGGTGTAAGGCACATGGCATGGGAGGTAGCGGTAGCAACGAGTCTTCATCGTAGGAAGGATGTCCCGAAGGCGAGCTATCGCCTCACGGGCAGCCATCTGCATGGCATGCCTCTCCGTAGGCATGGCCCTTCCCACAAAACAGAAGTGGCGTGCAGCAGAACGTCCTCCCTTGAACTGCACCACAGCTTGGTGCATAGACACGTCGTCACTGAGCTTGTGCTGATAGAGTGTGAACTCCGGGCGAGCTGCTGGCCCGATCGCGAGCTTGGTGATGGAGACGAGGAGCTTGACAAACCCCTTGGGCACGTTGGTGAACACTCGATTCTCACAGCTGCTGCCAGCCATCTACAAAAGTAGGCAAAAATTCTGAGTAGTCATGTCATAAATTTATGATGACCAACAGAAAATAGCTACAATTGCAAAAATGCTGAAAAAGCACAAAAACGCTAATAACCGATTAGCGCTCGCACCTAGTGGCTTCCTAGATTCAGCCTGGCTCTGATACCAAGCTTGTCACGACCGGTTTTTCAATAAAATAATTATTGAGAGACCAATCCCTTTTACGGACCAGCGAGGAAGAATTCCTTCTCACTGGTGGACAATATCTTGGTCACAGAAGAAAAAAATACCAGGAGTACTAAATATAATACAAGGTTGAGCAGAGACTGCCCAACAATTTATTACATGCACGCCGCTAAAACAATACGGCGGATAGGGTGGCAACTACTAACTCACGATAACAACGGTGGTGGAAATATCACCGCGAAGCGAGTGATATGATTCCAGAAGACTACAGCTCTTCGAGCGTCGGAGTGAGGCTCGAGGAGACTTATTGCGGGTGGCGGAAGCGTATACAATACAAGTGACCAATATCCGGGATCGCGCAGGACTGACTGGGACTCCTCTAGGCATCGGACGTGCTATCAAACTCTTCATCCAAGAGATCGCCTTCGTCAACATCTGGCCAAATCAACAAGCCAGGTGAGTACTATGAAAGTACTCGCAAGACAGTTCGGACATAAGATATAACAAATGTAAACATGAAGCACATGAACAAGTTAACCGGTGCGATCAGACATAGAGGTAATAAATACTGGGTGCCAAGCGAGGGTCTGAATGACGCCTCGAGCGGAAACTGCAGAATAGTAATACTGGTGCCAAACGAGTGTCTGAAAGACTCCTCGAGCGGAAAATGCAAAGTAGTAATACTGGTGCCAAACGAGTGTCTGAAAGACTCCTCGAGCGGAAAATGCATAATAGTAATACTGGTGCCAAACGAGTGTCTGAAAGACTCCTCGAGCGGAAAATGCGGAATAATAATGCCACAGTCGGGCGTCGGGGCGACACCACATAAAGGGCTTATAACAGAATATAAATACAGTGCATGCCACAGTCGGACGTCTGAGCGACATCACAAAAAGGGCTTATATTTAAAGTAAGGAACAAGAACACGCCACATCGGACGTCTGCGCGACGTCACATAAAGGGCTTATATCACAACTCAATAATACAACAGTTCGGGAACATAAATTATTACAGGCATGAGACAAAAATAAAGTTAGTCCATCCACAGGAATAACAATAAATCTGGATTTACCACCTGAGATTGTTCACCAGGGACAAGTTTTTTTTTCGCAGATAGATATGGATATAATGTTTTCATTACTTGGTCATGGATACGATGATTTGGAAAGAATTGACTCTGCAGAGTTTGCACTTAACCACAGCCAACGGATTTCAGTAGTCACGGGGACTAGTTCCGTCTACGGTGTTTTGGAAGAAACACGTCTAACCAGTACACACCCAATTCAACCATCCGAAGCCAGGGATCACCCTCGGCAACGTTCAAGAAAAACCTTGAGACGGGGAGGCTACAACCTCGCGTAGCATGGGATCAAATTTCTATACGCGCGCTCTAAGGGGGTGCCCCCCCTCTCGGTCCCAACCGGAAACATCCATGCCCCCTGACCGGATGACTGGCTTTAATCCTGGGCCAAGGTACCATCATCCCGGCCTCTGTGTTTGGTGTGTACACGGAAAGAGGTTACCAACTTACTAAACCGCATCCTGGCAATGAGACATGTGGTACCACGGAAGGGGAAAAGAACGATAACGTGGCTCCAACCATGTTAACGTCGAAGAAAGTCGGATGATGCAAGGCTGGTATGCTACAACAGTACCACCTTGCTGCCCTTCATGTCACCACATGATTAGGCCATCTCTCATCAGAGATCATCGCAACTTTGGAACATGCGGGAAAAGAACGATAACGTGGCTCCAACCACGTTAACGTCGGAGAAAGTCGGATGACGCAAGGCTGGTATGCTACAACAGTACCACCTTGCTGCCCTTCATGTCACCACATGATTCGGCCACCTCTCATCAGAGGTCATCGCAACTTTGGAACAACCGGGTCGTTGCCTTACAAGCAACGAGGTATTTACCGACACTCATATGCCACGCACAAACTCTCACGCAAACATGCATAACACCTGTCATATCAAATGTTCAAAACATGCTTGCCTGGTTCGGAGAAGTCGGAGTCTAGCTCGGCGAAGTTCGCGGCTCCGTCACCTCTTCCGGAACCTACGGCAATCACGAAACGGGTACTAACGTGAAAACCAATGGGTGCACAGAAACTTTTCCAATTTTTTCAATTAAATCCCATAAAAAACTAGACAAAATTTGAAGATTGTCAGAAAAAGAATCACTCAAAAATTCCTTTTTATTAAAAAGTTATAAAGGTTTCTGTCCAGGGACTTATCTGTAATGAAACAGAAAAGTTCCAGGGTTTTAACTGAGAAAACAGAAAACGCTTCGGTTGGGAATGCGCAAGCGCAAAGGGGAAAACGTATTTTGCCCGAAGGCGCCAACAGAAACCGGTTCGCGAATAAAAGAACAGAGGCTGACACGCGGGGTCCACATGTCAGGTTTGAAAAGCTCGCCGGCGCCCGAAGACTGCGGTGGACGCCGGCGTCGAACCACGGCGAGTTAGGAGAAACGGAGGGTACCAAGAGCTTCAGCGTCTTCTTCCGCGTCGATGGGTGGTGGACTCGTCCAACGCGGAGCACCACGTCGACGGCGACACTTTCTCCGGCGGACGGCGGCTCGGTTGAGGATGGGGAACTCCGGTGGAGGGCTGCAAGCTTCAAATTGAAGTGCGGGTCAGAAAGAGGGATGCATGGTGAAGCTACTGGTAAGAGAATGGAGGCGGAGGAGCACACACGGGGGTGAATCGGGCTGGATCCCGTGGCGGGTCGCGGCGGCCGGAGTCGAGGAAGGAGACCTCCTCGGGGCTCTTCCAGTGGCTAGGCGTGCTCTAGGGGGAGTGCAGGGCTGGTGGGTGCTCGAGTTGAAGCTCGGGGCCTCTATTTATAGGCGGATCGACGGGGTGGCCGTGAATGGAGAATCTCCGGCGAGCGATTACGGCGGAGCAGTGGATTGGCAGGGGGTTTGAGCGGCCAGGCAGCATCAGTGGAGGTTACGGGAGCCGTTTTACAGCTAAACGGAGATGGTCTTGGCGTAATGGCGTCGGTCCATGGTGTGGCGACCGCACGGGCTCGACGGCGGCAGAGAGCGCGCTCCGCGCCCTGCGGTTCACGACGAGGGTGGTCAGCGCGTTCGGGGGAGTGGAAGGCCACGCGGCGAGCTCCGGTGGTTTGGGCGGCGCTGGGTGGCGTCGTCGGCGCCGTGTCTCCCGCTGGCGTCCGCAAAGCCGCCGCCGGCGTCGGTCACGGGGCGGCGCACCTTCTGCTGCTCGTCGCCGATGCCCGCAAGGCGCCAGGCGTTCGTGCGGTGCAGGAACAAGAGGGCGGGGACGAGGAGCAAGGCGACGCAGAGCCACTGGCGAGATCGACGTCCTTCTCTGAAGAAAACGACAGCAGGCCACTGACTGAAACTCTGAACTTTCTGAACTTGACATGACCATGCACTGCAGGTGTTCGACAGAAGGTTTTGGCTATGAGATAAATTTTTCTGGAGCTGTAACTTGGTGAGATGACCACTCAAAGCACCCAGGGGCTGCCTGATTTTACTTGGAATTTTTGGAGAAGGTTTTGAATGAATTTCACCAAATTTGTCAAATCTGGTCCAAACTTGCAGCAGGTGTAGTTTGAAAATTTTGAACTGAAGACCAGTGGATCTTCATGGTTCTAGGTTGAGGGTTCAAAGGACTAGGAAGGGAAAAAGGTTTGGGGGCAAAAATCAAGACAGAAAGTGGAGTTCCTTTGTAAATCTCCAAGTGCTAGAAAAGAAGGCAGAAATTTATTTGAATAGAATTTGAATGGAAATAATCATATGGGGAGGTTCAACTTGCTGGATTTGATGCAAATCATGATCCAAAGGTGAGGAAATGGTTAGGAGAGAGGATTTGCACTAATGCCATGGCAAGAAGGGATTGTTGAAAGTGGCAAAGGACTTTCCAAAAGCCATATTGCAAATTTTCAAGGAGATTTTCAAAAGTCATTTCCCAAGTGAAAATATTTTGTCTTGAGTCCAAGTGAAAAGCAAGAACCTCCAAGACCAAAGGCAGATCTTGGGTGAATCCAAACAAAACTTTTGCCATAAAGAAAATATATGAGAGGGAGAGTTCTCTTGAAGAAAAATTTAAATCACTCCCCTCAAGTCAAATAAAAATCTTTTTGAAAAAAAGTCCAAATAAAAACTTGGGTGTCACAACACCTACCCCCTTAGGAAAAATCTCGTCCTCGAGATTTCTGCTGATCCCCAAATAGATATGGATACTCTGCTCGAAGGAATTCCTCCCTTTCCCATGTAGCTTCATCCTCAGTGTGGTTGCTCCACTGAACCCTGAAAAACTTTGTCTTTTTCAGACGGGTCCTCCGTTCAGACTCTTCTAAAATCTTTACTGGTCTTTCTCTGTAGGTGAGATCTGGTTGCATATCAATGTCCTCATGAGGTACATGTTTTTCTGGGTTGCTCACACATTTTCTTAACTGTGAGACGTGGAACACGTCATGGACGTCTGACAGCTCCTTGGGGAGGTCTAGTTGGTAGGCCACCGTGCCTCTTCGTGCCTATACACAAAATGGTCCAATAAATCTTGGGGCTAGCTTCCCCTTTATTTTGAACCGTTGCAGACCCCTCATAGGAGATACTCGGAGGTACACGGAATCACCGGGTTCAAAGCTGACCTCACGGTGCTCCTGATCATAGTAGCTCTTTTGGCGGCTCTGTGCTGTCTTGAGTCTGTCCCTGATTTGTTTAACTTTCTCCTCGGCCTCTTTAAGCATATCTGGGCCGAAGATACGGCTGTCACCTGTCTCTGACCAATTCAATGGGGTACGACACCTTCGTCCGTACAATGCTTCAAAGGGTGCCATTTGCAAGCTGGCTTGGTAACTGTTGTTGTAAGCAAATTCGGCATACGGCAAACTCTCTTCCCAACTGGATCCATAGGTGAGCACACATGCCCTTAGCATATCCTCTAGGATCTGGTTCACACGTTCCGTCTGTCCATCAGTCTGAGGGTGGTATGCTGTACTGAAAGCTAGCTGCGTGCCCAGAGCTTGTTGTAGGTGATCCCAAAATTTGGAGACGAATTGGGTGCCTCGGTCTGATATTATAGTCTTTGGGACTCCATGCAAGCAAACTATACGAGAGAGATAAAGCTTTGCCAGTCTTTGTGTGGAGTAGATAGTCTTCACGGGAATGAAATGAGCAACCTTGGTTAGTCGGTCTGTGATGACCCATATGGCGTCATTCCCACGTTGTGATCGGGGTAATCCGACGATGAAATCCGTTCCTATTTCATCCCACTTCCACTCCGGTATCCTGTTTGCTGGAGTAGCCCTGCTGGCTTTTGATGCTCGGCCTTGATCCGCTGACATGAATCGCAACAAGCAATGAATGTGGCTATATCTCTTTTCATACCGTGCCACCAAAATCTTTCCTGAATGTCCTTGTACATTTTGGTTCCTCCAGGATGGATCGAGTATGGAGCGGTGTGGCTTTCCGTCAAGATCTGTTGCTTGAGTTCCTTAATGTTAGGTACGCAAAGTCTGTCTCGGTACCATAATGTTCCTTCACTGTCTGTGACGAACTCTGAAGTCTTACTAAGATTCATTTTCTTCTTTATGCCTTCGATGCTGGGATGTCCCTGTTGAGCCTTCTTAATTTGTTCCACCAGGGTGGGTCGTATCTCCAGGTTCGATACGGTGCCCTCAGAGACTAACATCATGTTGAGCCTAGTGAACTCTCGCTGAAACTCAGGCCTCAAATTTTGCTGACCGTCACTGTCCGGGCTGGGGTTTCGACTAAGGGCATCGGCCACTACATTTGCTTTCCCTGGGTGGTAGTGAATACCGACGTCATAGTCCTTGACTAGTTCCAACCAGCGTCGTTGGCGTAAATTCAGCTCTGGCTGTGTGAAAATATATTTGAGGCTCTTATGGTCCGTATATATTTCACAGCGATTTCCCAACAGAAAGTGCCTCCACTCCTTGAGTGCATGTATAACTGCTGCTAGCTCCAAGTCATGTGTTGGGTAATTTTCCTCATGTTTTCGCAGCTGCCTGGAGGCATATGCGACAACTTTGCCATCCTGCATTAGCACACATCCGAGACCTTTTCGGGACGCGTCACAATACACTTCGAAGCTCTTGTGTATGTCTGGCACAGTTAAGACCGGTGCGGTTGTCAGCTTCTTCTTGAGTTCTTGGAAGCTCTGCTCACATGCTTCCGTCCATACGAATTTCTTGTCCTTCTTGAGTAACTGTGTCATAGGTTTTGCCACAGTGGAGAATCCTTCAATAAATCTCCTGTAATATCCGGCCATTCCTAGGAAACTCCGCACATCTGTAACATTGGCGGGTGGCTTCCAGTCTAGTATGGCCTTGACTTTTTCCGGGTCTACGGCCACGCCTTCTTGGTTCAATATATGGCCCAAGAAACCAACTTGTCTTAGCCAAAATTCGCATTTGCTAAATTTGGCGTACAACTGATGTTTCCTCAATTCTCCCAAAACAATCCTGAGGTGCTCAGCATGCTCTTCTGGTGTCCTTGAGTAAACCAGAATATCGTCAATGAATACCACCACAAATTTGTCCATGTATTTCATGAACACTTTGTTCATGAGGTGGACGAAATATGCGGGGGCGTTCGTTAGTCCAAAAGGCATCACTGTGAACTCGTATAACCCATATCTGGAAGTGAAAGCTGTCTTGGGAATATCTTCTGTCCGTACCTTCAGTTGATGGTATCCCGATCTCAAATCAATCTTTGAAAATGCCCTGGCTTGTGCGAGCTGGTCAAACAAATCATTGATCCGTGGCATCGGATATTTGTTTTTGATGGTGACCATATTGAGGGCTCGATAGTCTATGCACAGCCTCAGTGTCCCATCCTTCTTCTTGGCGAATAACACGGGCGAACCGCATGGTGAGGAGCTGGCTCGTATAAACCCTTTGTCCAATAATTCTTTTATCTGCTTCTTCAACTCCACCAATTCTGAGGGTGCCATTCTATAAGGCTTCTTATAGATGGGAGCGGTGCCAGGTGCTAGTTCGATGCTGAATTCGATCTCTCGGTCTAGTGGCATGCCTGGTAGTTCTTCAGGGAATACATCAGGGAACTCGCATACCACTGGAACTTTTCTCAGTTCTGCAATGTCCATTTTGTTCAGCTTTGGCTGCTGTGATCGTGGCCTTTCTTGAGCGGAAACTCTTATAGTCTTGCCGTGATGGTGAGTGAGAATCACCGTTCGATTGAAACAGTCGATGAATCCTTTGTTGGTGGTCAACCAGTCCATCCCTAAAATGACATCCAGTCCTTTACTTTCCAACACGATGAGATTCGCGTGGAATTGTAGTCCTTCGAACTCAATGACCACTCCTTGGCAGTAACCCTGAGCGATTTGCTTATTTCCGGGGGACTTGATGATCATAGATTTTTCCAAGGGAAGTATCGGAAAACCATGTTGCGAAACAAAACTCTTCGAAACGAACGAATGGGAAGCTCCAGAATCAAACAAAACCGTGGCAGGTACTGTGTTGACAGGGAACGTACCGAGCACGATGTCTGGGGCATTCTGCGCTTCTTCCCTGGTCACATGGTTCAGGTGACCCTTCCTGTGGTTGTTGCTGGGATTGAAGTTGTTGCGCTTGGGGGCTGGATTGTTTCCACCATTGTTCGGCTTGGGTGCCGAGTCTCTTGGCTTCGGGCACTGTTTAGCATAATGCCCTTGTTGACCACAAGCATAGCAGGTGACCCCTGGACGGTATGTGAACTCCTTGTCTCTGGCATGAAATTGTCCGATGGGCCTTGGCTCAGTAGTCGTGGATCTCCTTGTGTCTGTCCTTGGGACCTCAGTCTTGCCTCAGTTGCTGCGGGCAAGAGTCGTCTTGTCCCTCTTCCGCTTACGGATATCTTCCAGACTACGGCGCTCATTCTCCAAGGTGATGGCCTTGTCCACCAGCGTCTTAAAATCCGGAAAGGTGTGTACAATCAGTTGGCACCTCAGTGCTGGTGCCAGGCCGTCCAGGAATTTTTCCATCTTTTTGCTTTCTGTCATGTGCTCGTCGTAGGCATAACGAGACAGCTGAGTGAACTGACCATTGTACTCTGTCACTGACATGCCTCTTTGCTTCAGGTCATCAAACTCTCTCTTCTTGATCTTTAGGATGCTTCTGGGGATGTGTGCCCCACGGAAGCCTTCCTTGAACTCTTCCCAGGTGATGTTGTGTTCCCTGGGATGCATGTGTAGGAAGTTTTCCCACCATGCTGCGGCTGCTCCAGTAAGATAGTGTGGTGCATAAAGCACCTTCTCATGATCGGAGCACTGAGCAATAATCAGTTTTCTCTCAATCTCACGAAGCCAATCATCGGCTTCCAGCGGTCTGTCGGTGTGAGCAAAAGTTGAGGGGCGAGTCTTCTGTAACTCAGATAACTTGGAATGGGGTTGATAGGGTTCACGGTGGTTTCCCATGTTGATGACATGGTTCATCATCTCTTGGTGCTGTTGCTGGCTTTGCTCGAAGAGACGGCATACTTGAGACAGTGCTGCTTCGCTGTCTTGTTGGCTGGACTGACCCTGAGTGAAATTGTTGCTGGTCTGTGTCCCGTAAACCTCTTCTGGCTGATTGGGCATGGAGCGAGTCCACGGGCGAGACATTTTTCCAGTCTGGGGTATTATTTGCAAAACCCATGAGAAAAATTGTGTAGCATAAGAAAAATCTCGCAAAGGCAACAATTAAAGAGGCTTCAAGGTTTTCAAAGAAACACAAATGATTTTTTTATGGAGAAGGGCTGCTTAACATAAAACTTACATGCGAAAAGCAAACACAAGATACAGCACTCAGGATGCGCGTACACAATCCTGACATGTTATTAAAAACTAGCATACGACTCCGAAAGGCAGCAAACACACCAATACAAACTAGCATCCAGATAAAACAACACACCATACAGGCAGGCATAACATGCGGCTACTCGGTGCTCTCAGTCGGAGATGGTGAAGATCTCCTTCCCCTTGCTGATGGCAAGGCTCAGCGGTCCAGGAGAATCAACCTCCACCTCCTCTCTAGCTGGCTCCTGGCGCGTGACGTTGCGCTGCGGTGATGGTGCGGGGGCGACTGGTGGTAGAGCGTGTGCGGCAGGTGGTGCGGCTCTGACTGGAGTAGGGGCGATGACTCGGTCGAACTCCTCAGTGGTAGGCAGACGGCAAGCAGTGGCCAAAACGGCCGGTGCATACGAGGCTGAAGACGAGACGAAAGTCAGAGGCGGCGCCGTGTGGAGAAGCTCCTTCCTGCTGGCAGGACCGCCCCGGACTAAGTCCATGCGGGCAGCCACAAGATCATCTACGAGGTTGTCGAAAGACTCCTCCAGAGCCTTGAGATACTCCACAACCATCTCGATGGCTTCATCTCGTTCTCCCCGATGGCAGGCGAACGCATAGTGGCTGGTGTAAGGCACATGGCATGGGAGGTAGCGGTAGCGACGAGTCTTCATCGTAGGAAGGATGTCCCGAAGGTGAGCTATCGCTTCACGGGCAGCCATCTGCATGGCATGCCTCTCCGTAGGCATGGCCCTTCCCACAAAACAGAAGTGGCGTGCAGCAGAACGTCCTCCCTTGAACTGCACCACAGCTTGGTGCATAGACACGTCGTCACTGAGCTTGTGCTGATAGAGTGTGAACTCCGGGCGAGCTGCTGGCCCGATCGCGAGCTTGGTGATGGAGACGAGGAGCTTGACAAACCCCTCGGGCACGTTGGTGAACACTCGATTCTCACAGCTGCTGCCAGCCATCTACAAAAGTAGGCAAAAATTCTGAGTAGTCATGTCATAAATTTATGATGACCAACAGAAAATAGCTACAATTGCAAAAATGCTGAAAAAGCACAAAAACGCTAATAACCGATTAGCGCTCGCACCTAGTGGCTTCCTAGATTCAGCCTGGCTCTGATACCAAGCTTGTCACGACCGGTTTTTCAATAAAATAATTATTGAGAGACCAATCCCTTTTACGGACCAGCGAGGAAGAATTCCTTCTCACTGGTCGACAATATCTTGGTCACAGAAGAAAAAAATACCAGGAGTACTAAATATAATACAAGGTTGAGCAGAGACTGCCCAACAATTTATTACATGCACGCCGCTAAAACAATACGGCGGATAGGGTGGCAACTACTAACTCACGATAACAACGGTGGTGGAAATATCACCGCGAAGCGAGTGATATGATTCCAGAAGACTACAGCTCTTCGAGCGTCGGAGTGAGGCTCGAGGAGACTTATTGCGGGTGGCGGAAGCGTATACAATACAAGTGACCAATATCCGGGATCGCGCAGGACTGACTGGGACTCCTCTAGGCATCGGACGCGCTATCAAACTCTTCATCCAAGAGATCGCCTTCGTCAACATCTGGCCAAATCAACAAGCCAGGTGAGTACTATGAAAGTACTCGCAAGACAGTTCGGACATAAGATATAACAAATGTAAACATGAAGCACATGAACAAGTTAACCGGTGCGATCAGACATAGAGGTAATAAATACTGGGTGCCAAGCGAGGGTCTGAATGACGCCTCGAGCGGAAACTGCAGAATAGTAATACTGGTGCCAAACGAGTGTCTGAAAGACTCCTCGAGCGGAAAATGCAAAGTAGTAATACTGGTGCCAAACGAGTGTCTGAAAGACTCCTCGAGCAGAAAATGCATAATAGTAATACTGGTGCCAAACGAGTGTCTGAAAGACTCCTCGAGCGGAAAATGCGGAATAATAATGCCACAGTCGGGCGTCGGGGCGACACCACATAAAGGGCTTATAACAGAATATAAATACAGTGCATGCCACAGTCAGACGTCTGAGCGACATCACAAAAAGGGCTTATATTTAAAGTAAGGAACAAGAACACGCCACAGTCGGACGTCTGCGCGACGTCACATAAAGGGCTTATATCACAACTCAATAATACAACAGTTCGGGAACATAAATTATTACAGGCATGAGACAAAAATAAAGTTAGTCCATCCACAGGAATAACAATAAATCTGGATTTACCACCTGAGATTGTTCACCAGGGACAAGTTTTTTTTTCGCGGATAGATATGGATATAATGTTTTCATTACTTGGTCATGGATACGATGATTTGGAAAGAATTGACTCTGCATAGTTTGCACTTAACCACAGCCAACGGATTTCAGTAGTCACGGGGACTAGTTCCGTCTACGGTGTTTTGGAAGAAACACGTCTAACCAGTACACACCCAATTCAACCATCCGAAGCCAGGGATCACCCTCGGCAACGTTCAAGAAAAACCTTGAGACGGGGAGGCTACAACCTCGCGTAGCATGGGATCAAATTTCTATACGCGCGCTCTAAGGGGGTGCCCCCCCTCTCGGTCCCAACCGGAAACACCCATGCCCCCTGACCGGATGACTGGCTTTAATCCTGGGCCAAGGTACCATCATCCCGGCCTCTCTGTTTGGTGTGTACACGGAAAGAGGTTACCAACTTACTAAACCGCATCCTGGCAATGAGACATGTGGTAGCACGGAAGGGGAAAAGAACGATAACGTGGCTCCAACCATGTTAACGTCGAAGAAAGTCGGATGATGCAAGGCTGGTATGCTACAACAGTACCACCTTGCTGCCCTTCATGTCACCACATGATTAGGCCATCTCTCATCAGAGATCATCGCAACTTTGGAACATGCGGGAAAAGAACGATAACGTGGCTCCAACCACGTTAACGTCGGAGAAAGTCGGATGACGCAAGGCTGGTATGCTACAACAGTACCACCTTGCTGCCCTTCATGTCACCACATGATTCGGCCACCTCTCATCAGAGGTCATCGCAACTTTGGAACAACCGGGTCGTTGCCTTACAAGCAACGAGGTATTTACCGACACTCATATGCCACGCACAAACTCTCACGCAAACATGCATAACACCTGTCATATCAAATGTTCAAAACATGCTTGCCTGGTTCGGAGAAGTCGGAGTCTAGCTCGGCGAAGTTCGCGGCTCCGTCACCTCTTCCGGAACCTACGGCAATCACGAAACGGGTACTAACGTGAAAACCAATGGGTGCACAGAAACTTTTCCAATTTTTTCAATTAAATCCCATAAAAAACTAGACAAAATTTGAAGATTGTCAGAAAAAGAATCACTCAAAAATTCCTTTTTATTAAAAAGTTATAAAGGTTTCTGTCCAGGGACTTATCTGTAATGAAACAGAAAAGTTCCAGGGTTTTAACTGAGAAAACAGAAAACGCTTCGGTTGGGAATGCGCAAGCGCAAAGGGGAAAACGTATTTTGCCCGAAGGCGCCAACAGAAACCGGTTCGCGAATAAAAGAACAGAGGCTGACACGCGGGGTCCACATGTCAGGTTTGAAAAGCTCGCCGGCGCCCGAAGACTGCGGTGGACGCCGGCGTCGAACCACGGCGAGTTAGGAGAAACGGAGGGTACCAAGAGCTTCAGCGTCTTCTTCCGCGTCGATGGGTGGTGGACTCGTCCAACGCGGAGCACCACGTCGACGGCGACACTTTCTCCGGCGGACGGCGGCTCGGTTGAGGATGGGGAACTCCGGTGGAGGGCTGCAAGCTTCAAATTGAAGTGCGGGTCAGAAAGAGGGATGCATGGTGAAGCTACTGGTAAGAGAATGGAGGCGGAGGAGCACACACGGGGGTGAATCGGGCTGGATCCCGTGGCGGGTCGCGGCGGCCGGAGTCGAGGAAGGAGACCTCCTCGGGGCTCTTCCAGTGGCTAGGCGTGCTCTAGGGGGAGTGCAGGGCTGGTGGGTGCTCGAGTTGAAGCTCGGGGCCTCTATTTAT